>NW_026700501.1:0-50416 GCF_030435755.1 Ochotona princeps | reverse complement strand
CTCTAGACGCAAATATTGGTGTGAGAGCTAAATCAATCAAGGAAACACTGCATGTTGGTGAAGGGCATATTGAAAAAGAATCAGCCGAGTGGTTCTTGTGGGAGAACAACTCCATTTGCCTCACTAACTTCACACACCATCAGGCTTCCAAGCAGCTCTCAAGGAAACTCAGTTTTCACACTCTATGCTTACTGCCCTTTGAGTGCATTATCTTGGAACGTACCTGGTAGAGCATCCACACAAACGAATGCTCCTCATGCGGGTTTCACATGCCACCAACTCCACATTCACAGGCAACTTCACCACACAGCCGTTTTCAGATAGCCCTCAATGCAAAGGCTCTAGACGCAAATATTGGTGTGAGAGCTAATTCAATCAAGGAAACACTGCATGTTGGTGAAGGGCATATTGAAGAAGAATCAGCCGAGTGGTTCTTGTGGGAGAACAACTCCATTTGAATCACTAACTTCACACACCATCAGGCTTCCAAGCAGCTCTCAAGGAAACTCACTTTTCACACTCTATGCTTAGTGCCCTTTGAGTGCCTAGGACTGAAATGAAGCTTGGTGAGCATCCCACACAAACGAATGCTCCACATGCAGGTTTCACATGCCACCAACTCCACATTCACAGGCAACTTCAAAGCCACAGCCGTTTTCAGATAGCCCTCAAAGCAAAGGCTCTAGACGCAAATATTGGTGTGAGAGCTAATTCAATCAAGGAAACACTGCATGTTGGTGAAGGGCATATTGAAGAAGAATCAGCCGAGTGGTTCTTGTGGGAGAACAACTCCATTTGGCTCACTAACTTCACACACCATCAGGCTTCCAAGCAGCTCTCAAGGAAACTCAGTTTTCACACTCTATGCTTAGTGCCCTTTGAGTGCTTTGGACTGAAATGAAGCTTGGTGAGCATCCCACACAAACGAATGCTCCACATGCGGGTTTCACATGCCACCAACTCCACATTCACAGGCAACTTCAAAGCCACAGCCGTTTTCAGATAGCCCTCAATGCAAAGGCTCTAGACGCAAATATTGGTGTGAGAGCTAATTCAATCAAGGAAACACTGCATGTTGGTGAAGGGCATATTGAAGAAGAATCAGCCGAGTGGTTCTTGTGGGAGAACAACTCCATTTGGCTCACTAACTTCACACACAATCAGGCTTCCAAGCAGCTCTCAAGGAAACTCAGTTTTCACACTCTATGCTTAGTGCCCTTTGAGTGCCTAGGACTGAAATGAAGCTTGGTGAGCATCCCACACAAACGAATGCTCCACATGCGGGTTTCACATGCCACCAACTCCACATTCACAGGCAACTTCAGCGCCACAGCCGTTTTCAGATAGCCCTCAATGCAAAGGCTCTAGACGCAAATATTGGTGTGAGAGCTAATTCAATCAAGGAAACACTGCATGTTGGTGAAGGGCATATTGAAGAAGAATCAGCCGAGTGGTTCTTGTGGGAGAACAACTCCATTTGGCTCACTAACTTCACACACCATCAGGCTTCCAAGCAGCTCTCAAGGAAACTCAGTTTTCACACTCTATGCTTAGTTCCTTTTGAGTGCATTATCTAGGAATGAACCTGGTAGAGCATCCCACACAAACGAATGCTCCACCTGCGGGTTTCACATGCCACCAACTCCACATTCACAGGCAACTTCAGCGCCACAGCCGTTTTCAGATAGCCCTCAAAGCAAAGGCTCTAGACGCAAATATTGGTGTGAGAGCTAAATCAATCAAGGAAACACTGCATGTTGGTGAAGGGCATATTGAAAAAGAATCAGCCGAGTGGTTCTTGTGGGAGAACAACTCCATTTGCCTCACTAACTTCACACACCATCAGGCTTCCAAGCAGCTCTCAAGAAAACTCAGTTTTCACACTCTATGCTTACTGCCCTTTGAGTGCATTATCTTGGAACGTACCTGGTAGAGCATCCACACAAACGAATGCTCCACATGCGGGTTTCACATAACACCAACTCCACATTCACAGGCAACTTCAGCATCACAGCCGTTTTCAGATAGCCCACAATGCAAAGGCTCTAGACGCAAATATTGGTGTGAGAGATAATTCAATCAAGGAAACACTGCATGTTGGTGAAGGGCATATTGAAGAAGAATCAGCCGAGTGGTTCTTGTGGGAGAACAACTCCATTTGGCTCACTAACTTCACACACCATCAGGCTTCCAAGCAGCTCTCAAGGAAACTCAGTTTTCACACTCTATGCTTAGTGCCCTTTGAGTGCCTAGGACTGAAATGAAGCTTGGTGAGCATCCCACACAAACGAATGCTCCACATGCGGGTTTCACATGCCACCAACTCCACATTCACAGGCAACTTCAAAGCCACAGCCGTTTTCAGATAGCCCTCAATGCAAAGGCTCTAGACGCAAATATTGGTGTGAGAGCTAATTCAATCAAGGAAACACTGCATGTTGGTGAAGGGCATATTGAAGAAGAATCAGCCGAGTGGTTCTTGTGGGAGAACAACTCCATTTGGCTCACTAACTTCACACACAATCAGGCTTCCAAGCAGCTCTCAAGGAAACTCAGTTTTCACACTCTATGCTTAGTGCCCTTTGAGTGCCTAGGACTGAAATGAAGCTTGGTGAGCATCCCACACAAACGAATGCTCCACATGCGGGTTTCACATGCCACCAACTCCACATTCACAGGCAACTTCAAAGCCACAGCCGTTTTCAGATAGCCCTCAATGCAAAGGCTCTAGACGCAAATATTGGTGTGAGAGCTAATTCAATCAAGGAAACACTGCATGTTGGTGAAGGGCATATTGAAGAAGAATCAGCCGAGTGGTTCTTGTGGGAGAACAACTCCATTTGGCTCACTAACTTCACACACCATCAGGCTTCCAAGCAGCTCTCAAGGAAACTCAGTTTCACACTCTATGCTTAGTGCCTTTTGAGTGCATTATCTAGGAATGAACCTGGTAGAGCATCCCACACAAACGAATGCTCCACCTGCGGGTTTCACATGCCACCAACTCCACATTCACAGGCAACTTCAGCGCCACAGCCGTTTTCAGATAGCCCTCAAAGCAAAGGCTCTAGACGCAAATATTGGTGTGAGAGCTAAATCAATCAAGGAAACACTGCATGTTGGTGAAGGGCATATTGAAAAAGAATCAGCCGAGTGGTTCTTGTGGGAGAACAACTCCATTTGCCTCACTAACTTCACACACCATCAGGCTTCCAAGCAGCTCTCAAGAAAACTCAGTTTTCACACTCTATGCTTACTGCCCTTTGAGTGCATTATCTTGGAACGTACCTGGTAGAGCATCCACACAAACGAATGCTCCTCATGCGGGTTTCACATAACACCAACTCCACATTCACAGGCAACTTCAGCATCACAGCCGTTTTCAGATAGCCCACAATGCAAAGGCTCTAGACGCAAATATTGGTGTGAGAGATAATTCAATCAAGGAAACACTGCATGTTGGTGAAGGGCATATTGAAAAAGAATCAGCCGAGTGGTTCTTGTGGGAGAACAACTCCATTTGCCTCACTAACTTCACACACCATCAGGCTTCCAAGCAGCTCTCAAGGAAACTCAGTTTTCACACTCTATGCTTAGTGCCCTTTGAGTGCCTAGGACTGAAATGAAGCTTGGTGAGCATCCCACACAAACGAATGCTCCACATGCGGGTTTCACATGCCACCAACTCCACATTCACAGGCAACTTCAGCGCCACAGCCGTTTTCAGATAGCCCTCAATGCAAAGGCTCTAGACGCAAATATTGGTGTGAGAGCTAATTCAATCAAGGAAACACTGCATGTTGGTGAAGGGCATATTGAAGAAGAATCAGCCGAGTGGTTCTTGGGGGAGAACAACTCCATTTGGCTCACTAACTTCACACACCATCAGGCTTCCAAGCAGCTCTCAAGGAAGCTCAGTTTTCACACTCTATGCTTAGTGCCCTTTGAGTGCCTAGGACTGAAATGAAGCTTGGTGAGCATCCCACACAAACGAATGCTCCACATGCGGGTTTCACATGCCACCAACCCCACATTCACAGGCAACTTCAGCGCCACGGCCGTTTTCAGATAGCCCTCAATGCAAAGGCTCTAGACGCAAATATTGGTGTGAGAGCTAATTCAATCAAGGAAACACTGCATGTTGGTGAAGGGCATATTGAAGAAGAATCAGCCGAGTGGTTCTTGTGGGAGAACAACTCCATTTGAATCACTAACTTCACACACCATCAGGCTTCCAAGCAGCTCTCAAGGAAACTCAGTTTTCACACTCTATGCTTAGTGCCCTTTGAGTGCCTAGGACTGAAATGAAGCTTGGTGAGCATCCCACACAAACGAATGCTCCACATGCAGGTTTCACATGCCACCAACTCCACATTCACAGGCAACTTCAAAGCCACAGCCGTTTTCAGATAGCCCTCAATGCAAAGGCTCTAGACGCAAATATTGGTGTGAGAGCTAATTCAATCAAGGAAACACTGCATGTTGGTGAAGGGCATATTGAAGAAGAATCAGCCGAGTGGTTCTTGTGGGAGAACAACTCCATTTGCCTCACTAACTTCACACACCATCAGGCTTCCAAGCAGCTCTCAAGGAAACTCAGTTTTCACACTCTATGCTTAGTGCCCTTTGAGTGCCTAGGACTGAAATGAAGCTTGGTGAGCATCCCACACAAACGAATGCTCTACATGCGGGTTTCACATGCCACCAACTCCACATTCACAGGCAACTTCAGCGCCACAGCCGTTTTCAGATAGCCCTCAATGCAAAGGCTCTAGACGCAAATATTGGTGTGAGAGCTAATTCAATCAAGGAAACACTGCATGTTGGTGAAGGGCATATTGAAGAAGAACCAGCCGAGTGGTTCTTGTGGGAGAACAACTCCATTTGGCTCACTAACTTCACACACCATCAGGCTTCCAAGCAGCTCTCAAGGAAACTCAGTTTTCACACTCTAGGCTTAGTGCCCTTTGAGTGCCTAGGACTGAAATGAAGCTTGGTGAGCATCCCACACAAACGAATGCTCCACATGCGGGTTTCACATGCCACCAACTCCACATTCACAGGCAACTTCAGCGCCACAGCCGTTTTCAGTTAGCCCTCAAAGCAAAGGTTCTAGATGCAAATATTGGTTTGAGAGCTAATTCAATCAAGGAAACACTGCATGTTGGTGAAGGGCATATTGAAGAAGAATCAGCTGACTGGTTCTTGTGGGAGAACAACTCCATTTGGCTCACTAACTTCACACACCATCAGGCTTCCAAGCAGCTCTCAAGGAAACTCAGTTTTCACACTCTATGCTTAGTGCCCTTTGAGTGCCTAGGACTGAAATGAAGCTTGGTGAGCATCCCACACAAACGAATGCTCCACATGCGGGTTTCACATGCCACCAACTCCACATTCACAGGCAACTTCAGCGCCACAGCCGTTTTCAGATAGCCCACAATGCAAAGGTTCTAGACGCAAATATTAGTGTGAGAGCTAATTCAATCAAGGAAACACTGCATGTTGGTGAAGGGCATATTGAAGAAGAATCAGCCAAGTGGTTCTTGTGGGAGAACAACTCCATTTGGCTCACTAACTTCACACACCATCAGGCTTCCAAGCAGCTCTCAAGGAAACTCAGTTTTCACACTCTATGCTTAGTGCCCTTTGAGTGCCTAGGACTGAAATGAAGCTTGGTGAGCATCCCACACAAACGAATGCTCCACATGCGGGTTTCACATGCCACCAACTCCACATTCACAGGCAACTTCAGCGCCACAGCCGTTTTCAGATAGCCCACAATGCAAAGGTTCTAAACGCAAATATTGGTGTGAGAGCTAATTCAATCAAGGAAACACTGCATGTTGGTGAAGGGCATATTGAAGAATCAGCCGAGTCGTTCTTGTGGGAGAACAACTCCCTTTGGCTCACTAACTTCACACACCATCAGGCTTCCAAGCAGCTCTTCAAGGAAACTCAGTTTTCACACTCTATGCTTAGTGCCCTTTCAGGGAATTATCTAGGAAAGAACCTGGTAGAGCATCCCACACAAACGAATGCTCCACATGCGGGTTTCACATGCCACCAACTCCACATTCACAGGCAAATTCAGCGCCACAGCCGTTTTCAGATAGCCCTCAATGCAAAGGCTCTAGACGCAAATATTGGTGTGAGAGCTAATTCAATCAAGGAAACACTGCATGTTGGTGAAGGGCATATTGAAGAAGAATCAGCCGAGTGGTTCTTGTGGGAGAACAACTCCATTTGGCTCACTAACTTCACACACCATCAGGCTTCCAAGCAGCTCTCAAGGAAGCTCAGTTTTCACACTCTATGCTTACTGCCCTTTGAGTGCATTATCTAGGAATGAACCTGGTAGAGAATCCCACACAAACGAATGCTCCACATGCGGGTTTCACATGCCACCAACTCCACATTCACAGGCAACTTCAGCCCCACAGCCGTTTTCAGATAGCCCTCAATGCAAAGGCTCTAGACGCAAATCTTTGTGTGAGAGCTAATTAAATCAAGGACACACTGCATGTTGCTGAAGGGCATATTGAAGAAGAATCAGCCGAGTGGTTCTTGTGGGAGAACAACTCCATTTGGCTCACTAGCTTCACACACCATCAGGCTTCCAAGCAGCTCTCAAGGAAACTCACTTTTCGCACTCTATGCTTACTGCCCTTTGAGTGCCTAGGACTGCAATGAAGCTTGGTGAGCATCCCACACAAACGAATGCTCCACATGCGGGTTTCACATGCCACCAACCTCACATTCACAGGCAACTTCAGCGCCACAGCCGTTTTCAGAAAGACCTCAATCTAAAGGCTCTAGACGCAAATATTGTTGTGAGAGCTAATTCAATCAAGGAAACACTGCATGTTGGTGAAGGGCATATTGAAGAAGAATCAGCCGAGTGGTTCTTGTGGGAGAACAACTCCATTTGGCTCACTAACTTCACACACCATCAGGCTTCCAAGCAGCTCTCAAGGAAACTCACTTTTCACACTCTATGCTTAGTGCCCTTTGAGTGCATTATCTAGGAATGAACCTGCTTGAGCATCCCACACAAACGAATGCTCCACATGCGGGTTTCACATGCCACCAACTCCACATTCACAGGCAACTTCAGTGCCACAGCCGTTTTCAGATAGCCCTCAATGCAAAGGCTCTAGATGCAAATATTGGTGTGAGAGCTATTTCAATCAAGGAAACACTGCATGTTGGTGAAGGGCATATTGAAGAAGAATCAGCCGAGTGGTTCTTGTGGGAGAACAACTCCATTTGGCTCACTCACTTCACACACCATCAGGCTTCCAAGCAGCTCTCAAGGAAACTCAGTTTTCACACTCTATGCTTAGTGCCCTTTGAGTGCCTAGGACTGAAATGAAGCTTGGTGAGCATCACTCACAAACGAATGCTCCACATGCGGGTTTCACATGCCACCAACTCCACATTCACAGGCAACTTCAAAGCCACAGCCGTTTTCAGATAGCCCTCAATGCAAAGGCTCTAGACGCAAATATTGGTGTGAGAGCTAATTCAATCAAGGAAACACTGCATGTTGGTGAAGGGCATATTGAAGAAGAATCAGCCGAGTGGTTCTTGTGGGAGAACAACTCCATTTGGCTCACTAACTTCACACACCATCAGGCTTCCAAGCAGCTCTCAAGGAAACTCAGTTTTCACACTCTATGCTTAGTGCCCTTTGAGTGCCTAGGACTGAAATGAAGCTTGGTGAGCATCCCACACAAACGAATGCTCCACATGCGGGTTTCACATGCCACCAACTCTACATTCACAGGCAACTTCAGCGCCACAGCCGTTTTCAGATAGCCCTCAATGCAAAGGCTCTAGATGCAAATATTGGTGTGAGAGCTAATTCAATCAAGGAAACACTGCATGTTGGTGAAGGGCATATTGAAGAATCAGCCGAGTCGTTCTTGTGGGAGAACAACTCCCTTTGGCTCACTAACTTCACACACCATCAGGCTTCCAAGCAGCTCTCAAGGAAACTCAGTTTTCACACTCTATGCTTAGTGCCCTTTCAGGGAATTATCTAGGAAAGAACCTGGTAGAGCATCCCACACAAACGAATGCTCCACATGCGGGTTTCACATGCCACCAACTCCACATTCACAGGCAAATTCAGCGCCACAGCCATTTTCAGATAGCCCTCAATGCAAAGGCTCTAGATGCAAATATTGGTGTGAGAGCTAATTCAATCAAGGAAACACTGCATGTTGGTGAAGGGCATATTGAAGAAGAATCAGCCGAGTGGTTCTTGTGGGAGAACAACTCCATTTGGCTCACTAACTTCACACACCATCAGGCTTCCAAGCAGCTCTCAAGGAAGCTCAGTTTTCACACTCTATGCTTACTGCCCTTTGAGTGCATTATCTAGGAATGAACCTGGTAGAGAATCCCACACAAACGAATGCTCCACATGCGGGTTTCACATGCCACCAACTCCACATTCACAGGCAACTTCAGCCCCACAGCCGTTTTCAGATAGCCCTCAATGCAAAGGCTCTAGACGCAAATCTTAGTGTGAGAGCTAATTAAATCAAGGACACACTGCATGTTGCTGAAGGGCATATTGAAGAAGAATCAGCCGAGTGGTTCTTGTGGGAGAACAACTCCATTTGGCTCACTCGCTTCACACACCATCAGGCTTCCAAGCAGCTCTCAAGGAAACTCACTTTTCGCACTCTATGCTTACTGCCCTTTGAGTGCCTAGGACTGAAATGAAGCTTGGTGAGCATCCCACACAAACGAATGCTCCACATGCGGGTTTCACATGCCACCAACCTCACATTCACAGGCAACTTCAGCGCCACAGCCGTTTTCAGAAAGACCTCAATCTAAAGGCTCTAGACGCAAATATTGTTGTGAGAGCTAATTCAATCAAGGAAACACTGCATGTTGGTGAAGGGCATATTGAAGAAGAATCAGCCGAGTGGTTCTTGTGGGAGAACAACTCCATTTGGCTCACTAACTTCACACACCATCAGGCTTCCAAGCAGCTCTCAAGGAAACTCACTTTTCACACTCTATGCTTAGTGCCCTTTGAGTGCATTATCTAGGAATGAACCTGCTTGAGCATCCCACACAAACGAATGCTCCACATGCGGGTATCACATGCCACCAACTCCACATTCACAGGCAACTTCAGCGCCACAGCCGTTTTCAGATAGCCCACAATGCAAAGGTTCTAGACGCAAATATTAGTGTGAGAGCTAATTCAATCAAGGAAACACTGCATGTTGGTGAAGGGCATATTGAAGAAGAATCAGCCGAGTGGTTCTTGTGGGAGAACAACTCCATTTGGCTCACTAACTTCACACACCATCAGGCTTCCAAGCAGCTCTCAAGGAAACTCAGTTTTCACACTCTATGCTTAGTGCCCTTTGAGTGCCTAGGACTGAAATGAAGCTTGGTGAGCATCCCACACAAACGAATGCTCCACATGCGGGTTTCACATGCCACCAACTCCACATTCACAGGCAACTTCAGCGCCACAGCCGTTTTCAGATAGCCCTCAATGCAAAGGCTCTAGACGCAAATATTGGTGTGAGAGCTAATTCAATCAAGGAAACACTGCATGTTGGTGAAGGGCATATTGAAGAAGAATCAGCCGAGCGGTTCTTGTGGGAGAACAACTCCATTTGGCTCACTAACTTCACACACCATCAGGCTTCCAAGCAGCTCTCAAGGAAACTCAGTTTTCACACTCTATGCTTAGTGCCCTTTGAGTGCCTAGGACTGAAATGAAGCTTGGTGAGCATCCCACACAAACGAATGCTCCACATGCGGGTTTCACATGCCACCAACTCCACATTCACAGGCAACTTCAGCGCCACAGCCGTTTTCAGATAGCCCTCAATGCAAAGGCTCTAGATGCAAATATTGGTGTGAGAGCTAATTCAATCAAGGAAACACTGCATGTTGGTGAAGGGCATATTGAAGAAGAATCAGCCGAGTGGTTCTTGTGGGAGAACAACTCCCTTTGGCTCACTAACTTCACACACCATCAGGCTTCCAAGCAGCTCTCAAGGAAACTCAGTTTTCACACTCTATGCTTAGTGTTCTTTCAGGGAATTATCTAGGAAAGAACCTGGTAGAGCATCCCACACAAACGAATGCTCCACATGCGGGTTTCACATGCCACCAACTCCACATTCACAGGCAAATTCAGCGCCACAGCCGTTTTCAGATAGCCCTCAATGCAAAGACTCTAGATGCAAATATTGGTGTGAGAGCTAATTCAATCAAGGAAACACTGCATGTTGGTGAAGGGCATATTGAAGAAGAATCAGCCGAGTGGTTCTTGTGGGAGAACAACTCCATTTGGCTCACTAACTTCACACACCATCAGGCTTCCAAGCAGCTCTCAAGGAAGCTCAGTTTTCACACTCTATGCTTACTGCCCTTTGAGTGCATTATCTAGGAATGAACCTGGTAGAGAATCCCACACAAACGAATGCTCCACATGAGGGTTTCACATGCCACCAACTCCACATTCACAGGCAACTTCAGCCCCATAACCGTTTTCAGATAGCCCTCAATGCAAAGGCTCTAGATGCAAATATTGGTGTGAGAGCTAATTTAATCAAGGAAACACTGCATGTTGGTGAAGGGCATATTGAAGAAGAATCAGCCGAGTGGTTCTTGTGGGAGAACAACTCCATTTGGCTCACTAACTTCACACACCATCAGGCTTCCAAGCAGCTCTCAAGGAAACTCACTTTTCGCACTCTATGCTTACTGCCCTTTGAGTGCCTAGGACTGAAATGAAGCTTGGTGAGCATCCCACACAAGCGAATGCTCCACATGCGGGTTTCACATGCCACCAACGCCACATTCACAGGCAACTTCAGCGCCACAGCCGTTTTCAGATAGCCCTCAATGCAAAGGCTCTAGACGCAAATATTGGTGTGAGAGCTAATTCAATCAAGGAAACACTGCATGTTGGTGAAGGGCATATTGAAGAAGAATCAGCCGAGTGGTTCTTGTGGGAGAACAACTCCATTTGGCTCACTAACTTCACACACCATCAGGCTTCCAAGCAGCTCTCAAGGAAACTCAGTTTTCACACTCCATGCTTAGTGCCCTTTGAGTGCATTATCTAGGAATGAACCTGCTTGAGCATCCCACACAAACGAATGCTCCACATGCGGGTTTCACATGCCACCAACTCCACATTCACAGGCAACTTCAGTGCCACAGCCGTTTTCAGATAGCCCTCAATGCAAAGGCTCTAGATGCAAATATTGGTGTGAGAGCTAATTCAATCAAGGAAACACTGCATGGTGGTGAAGGGCATATTGAAGAAGAATCAGCCGAGTGGTTCTTGTGGGAGAACAACTCCATTTGGCTCACTAACTTCACACACCATCAGGCTTCCAAGCAGCTCTCAAGGAAACTCAGTTTTCACACTCTATGCTTAGTGCCCTTTGAGTACCTAGGACTGAAATGAACCTGCTAGAGCATCCCACACAAACGAATGCTCCACATGCGGGTTTCGCATGCCACCAACTCCACATTCACAGGCAACTTCAGCGCCACAGTCATTTTCAGTAAGCCCTCAATGCAAAGGCTCTAGACACAAATATTGGTGTGAGAGCTAATTCAATCAAGGAAACACTGCATGTTGGTGAAGGGCATATTGAAGAAGAATCAGCCGAGTGGTTCTTGTGGGAGAACAACTCCATTTGGCTCACTAACTTCACACACCATCAGGCTTCCAAGCAGCTCTCAAGGAAACTCACTTTTCACACTCTATGCTTAGTGCCCTTTGAGTGCCTAGGACTGAAATGAAGCTTGGTGAGCATCCCACACAAACGAATGCTCCACATGCGGGTTTCACATGCCACCAACTCCACATTCACAGGCAACTTCAGCGCCACAGTCGTTTTTCGAAAGCCCTCAATGCAAAGGCTCTAGACGCAAATATTGGTGTGAGAGCTAATTCAATCAAGGAAACACTGCATGGTGGTGAAGGGCATATTGAAGAAGAATCAGCCGAGTGGTTCTTGTGGGAGAACAACTCCATTTGGCTCACTAACTTCACACACCATCAGGCTTCCAAGCAGCTCTCAAGGAAACTCAGTTTCACACTCTATGCTTAGTGCCCTTTGAGTGCATTATCTAGGAATGAACCTGGTAGAGCATCCCACACAAACGAATGCTCCACATGCGGGTTTCACATGCCACCAACTCCACATTCACAGGCAACTTCAGCGCCAAAGCAGTTTTCAGATAGCCCTCAATGCAAAGGCTCTAGATGCAAATATTGGTGTGAGAGCTAATTTAATCAAGGAAACACTGCATGTTGGTGAAGGACATATTGAAGAAGAATCAGCCGAGTGGTTCTTGCGGGAGAACAACTCCATTTGGCTCACTAATTTGACACACCATCAGGCTTCCAAGCAGCTCTCAAGGAAACTCAGTTTTCACACTCTATGCTTAGTGCCCTTTGAGTACCTAGGACTGAAATGAACCTGCGAGAGCATCCCACACAAACGAATGCTCCACATGCGGGTTTCACATGCCACCAACTCCACATTCACAGGCAGCTTCAGCGCCACAACCGTTTTCAGATAGCCCTCAATGCAAAGGCTCTAGATGCAAATATTGGTGTGAGAGCTAATTCAATCAAGGAAACATTGCATGTTGGTGAAGGGCATATTGAAGAAGAATCAGCCGAGTGGTTGTTGTGGGAGAACAACTCCATTTGGCTCACTAACTTCACACACCATCAGGCTTCCAAGCAGCTCTCAAGGAAGCTCAGTTTTCACACACTATGCTTAGTGGCCTTTCAGTGCATTATCTTGTAACGTACCTGGTAGAGCATCCCTCACAAACGAATGCTCCACATGCGGGTTTCACATGCCACCAACTCCACATTCACAGGCAACTTCAGCGCCACAGCCATTTTCAGATAGCCCTCAATGCAAAGGCTCTAGATGCAAATATTTGTGTGAGAGCTAATTCAATCAAGGAAACACTGCATGTTGGTGAAGGGCATAATGAAGAAGAATCAGCCGAGTGGTTCTTGTGGGAGAACAACTCCATTTGGCTCACTAACTTCACACACCATCAGGCTTCCAAGCAGCTGTCAAGGAAACTAAGCTTTCACAATCTATGCTTAGTGCCCTTTGAGTGCATTATCTAGGAATGAACCTGGTAGAGCATCCCACACAAACGAATGCTCCACATGCGGGTTTCACATGCCATCAACTCCACATTCATAGGCAACTTCAGCGCCACAGCCGTTTTCAGATAGCCCTCAATGCAAAGGCTCTAGACGCAAATGTTGGTGTGAGAGCTAATTCAATCAAGGAAACACTGCATGTTGGTGAAGGGCATATTGAAGAAGAATCAGCCGAGTGGTTCTTGTGGGAGAACAACTCCATTTGGCTCACTAACGTCACACACCATCAGGCTTCCAAGCAGCTCTCAAGGAAACTCAGTTTTCACACTCTATGCTTAGTGCCCTTTGAGTGCCTAGGACTGAAATGAAGCTTGGTGAGCATCCCACACAAACGAATGTTCCACATGCGGGTTTCACATGCCACCAACTCCACATTCACAGGCAACTTCAGCGCCACAGTCGTTTTCCGTAAGCCCTCAATGCAATTCTCTAGACGCAAATCTTGGTGTGAGAGCTAATTCAATCAAGGAAACACTGCATGTTGGTGAAGGGCATATTGAAGAAGAATCAGCTGAGTGGTTCTTGTGGGAGAACAACTCCATTTGGCTCACTAACTTCACACACCATCAGGCTTCCAAGCAGCTCTCAAGGAAACTCAGTTTCACACTCTATGCTTAGTGCCCTTTGAGTGCATAATCTAGGAATGAACCTGGTAGAGCATCCCACACAAACGAATGCTCCACATGCGGGTTTCACATGCCACCAACTCCACATTCACAGGCAACTTCAGCGAAACAACAGTTTTCAGATAGCCCTCAAAGCAAAGGCTCTAGATCAAATATTGGTGTGAGAGCTAATTTAATCAAGGAAACACTGCATGTTGGTGAAGGACATATTGAAGAAGAATCAGCCGAGTGGTTCTTGTGGGAGAACAACTCCATTTGGCTCACTAACCTCACACACCATCAGGCTTCCAAGCAGCTCTCAAGGAAACTCAGTTTTCACACTCTTCTCTTAGTGTGCATTGAGTGCCTAGGACTGAAATGAAGCTTGGTGAGCATCCCACACAAACGAATGCTCCACATGCGGGTTTCACATGCCACCAACTCCACATTCACAGGCAACTTCAGCGCCACAGCCGTTTTCAGATAGCCCTCAATGCAAAGGCTCTAGACGCAAATATTGGTGTGAGAGCTAATTCAATCAAGGAAACACTGCATGTTGGTGAAGGGCATATTGAAGAAGAATCAGCCGACTGGTTATTGTGGGAGAACAACTCCATTTGGCTCACTAACTTGACACACCATCAGGCTTCCAAGCAGCTCTCAAGGAAACTCACTTTTCACACTCTATGCTTAGTGCCCTTTGAGTGCCTAGGACTGAAATGAAGCTTGGTGAGCATCCCACACAAACGAATGCTCCACATGCGGGTTTCACATGCCACCTACTCCACATTCACAGGCAACTTCAGCATCACAGCCGTTTTCAGATAGCCCTCAATGCAAAGGCTCTAGACACAAATATTGGTGTGAGAGCTAATTCAATCAAGGAAACACTGCATGTTGGTGAAGGGCATATTGAAGAAGAATCAGCCGAGTGGTTCTTGTGGGAGAACAACTCCATTTGGCTCACTAACTTGACACACCATCAGGCTTCCAAGCAGCTGTCAAGGAAACTAAGTTTTCACAATCTATGCTTAGCGCCCTTTGAGTGCATTATCTAGGAATGAACCTGGTAGAGCATCCCACACAAGCGAATGCTCCACATGCGGGTTTCACATGCCATCAACTCCACATTCATAGGCAACTTCAGCGCCACAGCCGTTTTCAGATAGCCCTCAATGCAAAGGCTCTAGATGCAAATATTGGTGTGAGAGCTAATTCAATCAAGGAAACACTGCATGTTGGTGAAGGGCATATTGAAGAAGAATCAGCCGAGTGGTTCTTGTGGGAGAACAACTCCATTTGGCTCACTAACTTCACACACCATCAGGCTTCCAAGCAGCTCTCAAGGAAACTCAGTTTTCACACTCTATGCTTAGTGCCCTTTGAGTGCATTATCTAGGAATGAACCTGGTAGAGCATCCCACAAAAACGAATGCTCCACATGCGGGTTTCGCATGCCACCTACTCCACATTCACAGGCAACTTCAGCGTCAAAGCCGTTTTCAGATAGCCCTCAATGCAAAGGCTCTAGACGCAAATATTGGTGTGAGAGCTAATTCAATCAAGGAAACACTGCATGTTGGTGAAGGGCATATTGAAGAAGAATCAGCCGAGTGGTTCTTGTGGGAGAACAACTCTATTTGGCTCACTAACTAAACACACCATCAGGCTTCCAAGCAGCTCTCAAGAAAGCTCAGTTTTCACACTCTATGCTTAGTGCCCTTTGAATGCATTATCTTGTAACGTACCTGGTAGAGCATCCCTCGCAAACGAATGCTCCACATGCGGGTTTCACATGCCACCAACTCCACATTCACAGGCAAATTCAGCGCCACAGCCGTTTTCAGATAGCCCTCAATGCAAAGGCTCTAGACGCAAATCTTGGTGTGAGAGCTAATTCAATCAAGGAAACACTGCATGTTGGTGAAGGACATATTGAAGAAGAATCAGCCGAGTGGTTCTTGTGGGAGAACAACTCCATTTGGCTCACTAACTTCACACACCATCAGGCTGCCAAGCAGCTCTCAAGGAAACTCAGTTTTCACACTCTTCTCTTACTGTGCCTTGAGTGCCTAGGACTGAAATGAAGCTTGGTGAGCATCCCACACAAACGAATGCTACACATGCGGGTTTCACATGCCACCAACTCCACATTCACAGGCAACTTCAGCGCCACAGTCGTTTTCAGTAAGCCCTCAATGCAAAGGCTCTAGACGCAAATATTGGTGTGAGAGCTAATTCAATCAAGGAAACACTGCATGTTGGTGAAGGGCATATTGAAGAAGAATCAGCCGAGTGGTTCTTGTGGGAGAACAACTCCATTTGGCTCACTAACTTCACACACCATCAGGCTTCCAAGCAGCTCTCAAGGAAACTCAGTTTTCACACTCTATGCTTAGTGCCCTTAGAGTGCATAATCTAGGAATGAACCTGGTTGAGCATCCCACACAAACGAATGCTCCACATGCGGGTTTCACATGCCACCAACTCCACATTCACAGGCAACTTCAGCAAAACAGCCGTTTTCAGATAGCCCTCAATGCAAAGGCTCTAGATGCAAATATTGGTGTGAGAGCTAATTTAATCAAGGAAACACTGCATGTTGGTGAAGGGCATATTGAAGAAGAATCAGCCGAGTGGTTCTTGTGGCAGAACAACTCCATTTGGCTCACTAACTTCACACACCATCAGGCTTCCAAGCAGCTCTCAAGGAAACTCAGTTTTCACACTCTATGCTTAGTGCCCTTTGAGTGCCTAGGACTGAAATGAAGCTTGGTGAGCATCCCACACAAACGAATGCTCCACATGCGGGTTTCACATGCCACCAACTCCACATTCACAGGCAACTTCAGCGCCACAGCCGTTTTCAGATAGACCTCAATCTAAAGGCTCTAGACGCAAATATTGTTGTGAGAGCTAATTCAATCAAGGAAACACTGCATGTTGGTGAAGGGCATATTGAAGAAGAATCAGCCGAGTGGTTCTTGTGGGAGAACAACTCCATTTGGCTCACTAACTTCACACACCATCAGGCTTCCAAGCAGCTCTCAAGGAAACTCACTTTTCACACTCTATGCTTACTGCCCTTTGAGTGCATTATCTAGGAATGAACCTGCTTGGTGAGCATGCCACACAAACGAATGCTCCACATGCGGGTTTCACATGCCACCAACTCCACATTCACAGGCAACTTCAGCGCCACAGCCGTTTTGAGATAGCCCTCAATGCAAAGGCTCTAGACGCAAATATTGGTGTGAGAGCTAATTCAATCAAGGAAACACTGCATGTTGGTGAAGGGCATATTGAAGAAGAATCAGCCGAGTGGTTCTTGTGGAAGAACAACTCCATTTGGCTCACTAACTTCACACACCATCAGGCTTCCAAGCAGCTCTCAAGGAAACTCAGTTTTCACACTCTATGCTTAGTGCCCTTTGAGTGCCTAGGACTGAAATGAATCTTGGTAGAGCATCCCACACAAACGAATGCTCCACATGCGGGTTTCACATGCCACCAACTCCACATTCACAGGCAACTTCAGCGCCACAGCCGTTTTCCGATAGCCCTCAATGCAAAGGCTCTAGACGCAAATATTGGTGTGAGAGCTAATTTAATCAAAGAAACACTGCATGTTGCTGAAGGGCATATTGAAGAAGAATGAGCCGAGTGGTTCTTGTGGGAGAACAACTCCATTTGGCTCACTAACTTCACACACCATCAGGCTTCCAAGCAGCTCTCAAGGAAACTCAGTTTTCACACTCTATGCTTAGTGCCCTTTGAGTGCGTTGGACTGAAATGAAGCTTGGTGAGCATCCCTCACAAACGAATGCTCCACATGCGGGTTTCACATGCCACCAACTCCACATTCACAGGCAACTTCAGCGCCACAGCCGATTTCAGATGGCCCTCAATGCAAAGGCTCTAGACGCAAATATTGGTGTGAGAGCTAATTCAATCAAGGAAACACTGCATGTTGGTGAAGGGCATATTGAATTAGAATCAGCCAAGTGGTTCTTGTGGGAGAACAACTCCATTTGGCTCACTAACTTCACACACCATCAGGCTTCCAAGCAGCTCTCAAGGAAACTCACTTTTCACACTCTATGCTTAGTGCCCTTTGAGTGCATTATCTAGGAATGATCCTGCTTGAGCATCCCTCACAAACAAATGCTCCACATGCGGGTTTCACATGCCACCAACTCCACATTCACAGGCAACTTCAGTGCCACAGCAGTTTTCCGATAGCCCTCAATGCAAAGGCTCTAGACGCAAATATTGGTGTGAGAGCTAATTTAATCAAAGAAACACTGCATGTTGGTGAAGGGCATATTGAAGAAGAATCAGCCGAGTGGTTCTTGTGGGAGACCAACTCCGTTTGGCTCATTTACTTCACACACCATCAGGCTTCCAAGCAGCTCTCAAGGAAACTCAGTTTTCACACTCTATGCTTAGTGCCCTTTGAGTGCCTAGGACTGAAATGAAGCTTGGTGAGCATCCCACACAAACGAATGCTCCACATGCGGGTTTCACATGCCACCAACTCCACATTCACAGGCAACTTCAGCGCCAAAGCCGTTTTCAGATAGCCTCAATGCAAAGGCTCTAGACGCAAATATTGGTGTGAGAGCTAATTCAATCAAGGAAACACTGCATGTTGGTGAAGGGCATATTGAAGAAGAATCAGCCGAGTGGTTTTTGTGGGAGAATAACTCCATTTGTCTCACTAACTTCACACACCATCAGGCTTCCAAGCAGCTCTCAAGGAAACTCAGTTTTCACACTCTATGCTTAGTGCCCTTTGAGTGCATTATCTAGGAATGATCCTTTTAGAGCATTCCACACAAACGAATGCTCCACATGCGGGTTTCGCATGCCACCTACTCCACATTCACAGGCAACTTCAGCATCACAGCCGTTTTCAGATAGCCCTCAATGCAAAGGCTCTAGACGCAAATATTGGTGTGAGAGCTAATTCAATCAAGGAAACACTGCATGTTGGTGAAGGGCATATTGAAGAAGAATCAGCCGAGTGGTTGTTGTGGGAGAACAACTCCATTTGGCTCACTAACTTCACACACCATCAGGCTTCCAAGCAGCTCTCAAGGAAGCTCAGTTTTCACACACTATGCTTAGTGGCCTTTCAGTGCATTATCTTGTAACGTACCTGGTAGAGCATCCCTCACAAACGAATGCTCCACATGCGGGTTTCACATGCCACCAACTCCACATTCACAGGCAACTTCAGCGCCACAGCCATTTTCAGATAGCCCTCAATGCAAAGGCTCTAGATGCAAATATTTGTGTGAGAGCTAATTCAATCAAGGAAACACTGCATGTTGGTGAAGGGCATAATGAAGAAGAATCAGCCGAGTGGTTCTTGTGGGAGAACAACTCCATTTGGCTCACTAACTTCACACACCATCAGGCTTCCAAGCAGCTGTCAAGGAAACTAAGCTTTCACAATCTATGCTTAGTGCCCTTTGAGTGCATTATCTAGGAATGAACCTGGTAGAGCATCCCACACAAACGAATGCTCCACATGCGGGTTTCACATGCCATCAACTCCACATTCATAGGCAACTTCAGCGCCACAGCCGTTTTCAGATAGCCCTCAATGCAAAGGCTCTAGACGCAAATGTTGGTGTGAGAGCTAATTCAATCAAGGAAACACTGCATGTTGGTGAAGGGCATATTGAAGAAGAATCAGCCGAGTGGTTCTTGTGGGAGAACAACTCCATTTGGCTCACTAACGTCACACACCATCAGGCTTCCAAGCAGCTCTCAAGGAAACTCAGTTTTCACACTCTATGCTTAGTGCCCTTTGAGTGCCTAGGACTGAAATGAAGCTTGGTGAGCATCCCACACAAACGAATGTTCCACATGCGGGTTTCACATGCCACCAACTCCACATTCACAGGCAACTTCAGCGCCACAGTCGTTTTCCGTAAGCCCTCAATGCAATTCTCTAGACGCAAATCTTGGTGTGAGAGCTAATTCAATCAAGGAAACACTGCATGTTGGTGAAGGGCATATTGAAGAAGAATCAGCTGAGTGGTTCTTGTGGGAGAACAACTCCATTTGGCTCACTAACTTCACACACCATCAGGCTTCCAAGCAGCTCTCAAGGAAACTCAGTTTCACACTCTATGCTTAGTGCCCTTTGAGTGCATAATCTAGGAATGAACCTGGTAGAGCATCCCACACAAACGAATGCTCCACATGCGGGTTTCACATGCCACCAACTCCACATTCACAGGCAACTTCAGCGAAACAACAGTTTTCAGATAGCCCTCAATGCAAAGGCTCTAGATCAAATATTGGTGTGAGAGCTAATTTAATCAAGGAAACACTGCATGTTGGTGAAGGACATATTGAAGAAGAATCAGCCGAGTGGTTCTTGTGGGAGAACAACTCCATTTGGCTCACTAACCTCACACACCATCAGGCTGCCAAGCAGCTCTCAAGGAAACTCAGTTTTCACACTCTTCTCTTAGTGTGCATTGAGTGCCTAGGACTGAAATGAAGCTTGGTGAGCATCCCACACAAACGAATGCTCCACATGCGGGTTTCACATGCCACCAACTCCACATTCACAGGCAACTTCAGCGCCACAGCCGTTTTCAGATAGACCTCAATCTAAAGGCTCTAGACGCAAATATTGTTGTGAGAGCTAATTCAATCAAGGAAACACTGCATGTTGGTGAAGGGCATATTGAAGAAGAATCAGCCGAGTGGTTCTTGTGGGAGAACAACTCCATTTGGCTCACTAACTTCACACACCATCAGGCTTCCAAGCAGCTCTCAAGGAAACTCACTTTTCACACTCTATGCTTACTGCCCTTTGAGTGCATTATCTAGGAATGAACCTGCTTGGTGAGCATGCCACACAAACGAATGCTCCACATGCGGGTTTCACATGCCACCAACTCCACATTCACAGGCAACTTCAGCGCCACAGCCGTTTTGAGATAGCCCTCAATGCAAAGGCTCTAGACGCAAATATTGGTGTGAGAGCTAATTCAATCAAGGAAACACTGCATGTTGGTGAAGGGCATATTGAAGAAGAATCAGCCGAGTGGTTCTTGTGGAAGAACAACTCCATTTGGCTCACTAACTTCACACACCATCAGGCTTCCAAGCAGCTCTCAAGGAAACTCAGTTTTCACACTCTATGCTTAGTGCCCTTTGAGTGCCTAGGACTGAAATGAATCTTGGTAGAGCATCCCACACAAACGAATGCTCCACATGCGGGTTTCACATGCCACCAACTCCACATTCACAGGCAACTTCAGCGCCACAGCCGTTTTCCGATAGCCCTCAATGCAAAGGCTCTAGACGCAAATATTGGTGTGAGAGCTAATTTAATCAAAGAAACACTGCATGTTGCTGAAGGGCATATTGAAGAAGAATGAGCCGAGTGGTTCTTGTGGGAGAACAACTCCATTTGGCTCACTAACTTCACACACCATCAGGCTTCCAAGCAGCTCTCAAGGAAACTCAGTTTTCACACTCTATGCTTAGTGCCCTTTGAGTGCGTTGGACTGAAATGAAGCTTGGTGAGCATCCCTCACAAACGAATGCTCCACATGCGGGTTTCACATGCCACCAACTCCACATTCACAGGCAACTTCAGCGCCACAGCCGATTTCAGATGGCCCTCAATGCAAAGGCTCTAGACGCAAATATTGGTGTGAGAGCTAATTCAATCAAGGAAACACTGCATGTTGGTGAAGGGCATATTGAATTAGAATCAGCCAAGTGGTTCTTGTGGGAGAACAACTCCATTTGGCTCACTAACTTCACACACCATCAGGCTTCCAAGCAGCTCTCAAGGAAACTCACTTTTCACACTCTATGCTTAGTGCCCTTTGAGTGCATTATCTAGGAATGATCCTGCTTGAGCATCCCTCACAAACAAATGCTCCACATGCGGGTTTCACATGCCACCAACTCCACATTCACAGGCAACTTCAGTGCCACAGCAGTTTTCCGATAGCCCTCAATGCAAAGGCTCTAGACGCAAATATTGGTGTGAGAGCTAATTTAATCAAAGAAACACTGCATGTTGGTGAAGGGCATATTGAAGAAGAATCAGCCGAGTGGTTCTTGTGGGAGACCAACTCCGTTTGGCTCATTTACTTCACACACCATCAGGCTTCCAAGCAGCTCTCAAGGAAACTCAGTTTTCACACTCTATGCTTAGTGCCCTTTGAGTGCCTAGGACTGAAATGAAGCTTGGTGAGCATCCCACACAAACGAATGCTCCACATGCGGGTTTCACATGCCACCAACTCCACATTCACAGGCAACTTCAGCGCCAAAGCCGTTTTCAGATAGCCCTCAATGCAAAGGCTCTAGACGCAAATATTGGTGTGAGAGCTAATTCAATCAAGGAAACACTGCATGTTGGTGAAGGGCATATTGAAGAAGAATCAGCCGAGTGGTTTTTGTGGGAGAATAACTCCATTTGTCTCACTAACTTCACACACCATCAGGCTTCCAAGCAGCTCTCAAGGAAACTCAGTTTTCACACTCTATGCTTAGTGCCCTTTGAGTGCATTATCTAGGAATGATCCTTTTAGAGCATTCCACACAAACGAATGCTCCACATGCGGGTTTCGCATGCCACCTACTCCACATTCACAGGCAACTTCAGCATCACAGCCGTTTTCAGATAGCCCTCAATGCAAAGGCTCTAGACGCAAATATTGGTGTGAGAGCTAATTCAATCAAGGAAACACTGCATGTTGGTGAAGGGCATATTGAAGAAGAATCAGCCGAGTGGTTGTTGTGGGAGAACAACTCCATTTGGCTCACTAACTTCACACACCATCAGGCTTCCAAGCAGCTCTCAAGGAAGCTCAGTTTTCACACACTATGCTTAGTGGCCTTTCAGTGCATTATCTTGTAACGTACCTGGTAGAGCATCCCTCACAAACGAATGCTCCACATGCGGGTTTCACATGCCACCAACTCCACATTCACAGGCAACTTCAGCGCCACAGCCATTTTCAGATAGCCCTCAATGCAAAGGCTCTAGATGCAAATATTTGTGTGAGAGCTAATTCAATCAAGGAAACACTGCATGTTGGTGAAGGGCATAATGAAGAAGAATCAGCCGAGTGGTTCTTGTGGGAGAACAACTCCATTTGGCTCACTAACTTCACACACCATCAGGCTTCCAAGCAGCTGTCAAGGAAACTAAGCTTTCACAATCTATGCTTAGTGCCCTTTGAGTGCATTATCTAGGAATGAACCTGGTAGAGCATCCCATACAAACGAATGCTCCACATGCGGGTTTCACATGCCATCAACTCCACATTCATAGGCAACTTCAGCGCCACAGCCGTTTTCAGATAGCCCTCAATGCAAAGGCTCTAGACGCAAATGTTGGTGTGAGAGCTAATTCAATCAAGGAAACACTGCATGTTGGTGAAGGGCATATTGAAGAAGAATCAGCCGAGTGGTTCTTGTGGGAGAACAACTCCATTTGGCTCACTAACGTCACACACCATCAGGCTTCCAAGCAGCTCTCAAGGAAACTCAGTTTTCACACTCTATGCTTAGTGCCCTTTGAGTGCCTAGGACTGAAATGAAGCTTGGTGAGCATCCCACACAAACGAATGTTCCACATGCGGGTTTCACATGCCACCAACTCCACATTCACAGGCAACTTCAGCGCCACAGTCGTTTTCCGTAAGCCCTCAATGCAATTCTCTAGACGCAAATCTTGGTGTGAGAGCTAATTCAATCAAGGAAACACTGCATGTTGGTGAAGGGCATATTGAAGAAGAATCAGCTGAGTGGTTCTTGTGGGAGAACAACTCCATTTGGCTCACTAACTTCACACACCATCAGGCTTCCAAGCAGCTCTCAAGGAAACTCAGTTTCACACTCTATGCTTAGTGCCCTTTGAGTGCATAATCTAGGAATGAACCTGGTAGAGCATCCCACACAAACGAATGCTCCACATGCGGGTTTCACATGCCACCAACTCCACATTCACAGGCAACTTCAGCGAAACAACAGTTTTCAGATAGCCCTCAATGCAAAGGCTCTAGATCAAATATTGGTGTGAGAGCTAATTTAATCAAGGAAACACTGCATGTTGGTGAAGGACATATTGAAGAAGAATCAGCCGAGTGGTTCTTGTGGGAGAACAACTCCATTTGGCTCACTAACCTCACACACCATCAGGCTGCCAAGCAGCTCTCAAGGAAACTCAGTTTTCACACTCTTCTCTTAGTGTGCATTGAGTGCCTAGGACTGAAATGAAGCTGGTGAGCATCCCACACAAACGAATGCTCCACATGCGGGTTTCACATGCCACCAACTCCACATTCACAGGCAACTTCAGCGCCACAGCCGTTTTCAGATAGCCCTCAATGCAAAGGCTCTAGACGCAAATATTGGTGTGAGAGCTAATTCAATCAAGGAAACACTGCATGTTGGTGAAGGGCATATTGAAGAAGAATCAGCCGACTGGTTATTGTGGGAGAACAACTCCATTTGGCTCACTAACTTGACACACCATCAGGCTTCCAAGCAGCTCTCAAGGAAACTCACTTTTCACACTCTATGCTTAGTGCCCTTTGAGTGCCTAGGACTGAAATGAAGCTTGGTGAGCATCCCACACAAACGAATGCTCCACATGCGGGTTTCACATGCCACCTACTCCACATTCACAGGCAACTTCAGCAAAACAGCCGTTTTCAGATAGCCCTCAATGCAAAGGCTCTAGACACAAATATTGGTGTGAGAGCTAATTCAATCAAGGAAACACTGCATGTTGGTGAAGGGCATATTGAAGAAGAATCAGCCGAGTGGTTCTTGTGGGAGAACAACTCCATTTGGCTCACTAACTTGACACACCATCAGGCTTCCAAGCAGCTGTCAAGGAAACTAAGTTTTCACAATCTATGCTTAGCGCCCTTTGAGTGCATTATCTAGGAATGAACCTGGTAGAGCATCCCACACAAGCGAATGCTCCACATGCGGGTTTCACATGCCATCAACTCCACATTCATAGGCAACTTCAGCGCCACAGCCGTTTTCAGATAGCCCTCAATGCAAAGGCTCTAGATGCAAATATTGGTGTGAGAGCTAATTCAATCAAGGAAACACTGCATGTTGGTGAAGGGCATATTGAAGAAGAATCAGCCGAGTGGTTCTTGTGGGAGAACAACTCCATTTGGCTCACTAACTTCACACACCATCAGGCTTCCAAGCAGCTCTCAAGGAAACTCAGTTTTCACACTCTATGCTTAGTGCCCTTTGAGTGCATTATCTAGGAATGAACCTGGTAGAGCATCCCACAAAAACGAATGCTCCACATGCGGGTTTCGCATGCCACCTACTCCACATTCACAGGCAACTTCAGCGTCAAAGCCGTTTTCAGATAGCCCTCAATGCAAAGGCTCTAGACGCAAATATTGGTGTGAGAGCTAATTCAATCAAGGAAACACTGCATGTTGGTGAAGGGCATATTGAAGAAGAATCAGCCGAGTGGTTCTTGTGGAGAACAACTCTATTTGGCTCACTAACTAAACACACCATCAGGCTTCCAAGCAGCTCTCAAGAAAGCTCAGTTTTCACACTCTATGCTTAGTGCCCTTTGAATGCATTATCTTGTAACGTACCTGGTAGAGCATCCCTCGCAAACGAATGCTCCACATGCGGGTTTCACATGCCACCAACTCCACATTCACAGGCAAATTCAGCGCCACAGCCGTTTTCAGATAGCCCTCAATGCAAAGGCTCTAGACGCAAATCTTGGTGTGAGAGCTAATTCAATCAAGGAAACACTGCATGTTGGTGAAGGACATATTGAAGAAGAATCAGCCGAGTGGTTCTTGTGGGAGAACAACTCCATTTGGCTCACTAACTTCACACACCATCAGGCTGCCAAGCAGCTCTCAAGGAAACTCAGTTTTCACACTCTTCTCTTACTGTGCCTTGAGTGCCTAGGACTGAAATGAAGCTTGGTGAGCATCCCACACAAACGAATGCTACACATGCGGGTTTCACATGCCACCAACTCCACATTCACAGGCAACTTCAGCGCCACAGTCGTTTTCAGTAAGCCCTCAATGCAAAGGCTCTAGACGCAAATATTGGTGTGAGAGCTAATTCAATCAAGGAAACACTGCATGTTGGTGAAGGGCATATTGAAGAAGAATCAGCCGAGTGGTTCTTGTGGGAGAACAACTCCATTTGGCTCACTAACTTCACACACCATCAGGCTTCCAAGCAGCTCTCAAGGAAACTCAGTTTTCACACTCTATGCTTAGTGCCCTTAGAGTGCATAATCTAGGAATGAACCTGGTTGAGCATCCCACACAAACGAATGCTCCACATGCGGGTTTCACATGCCACCAACTCCACATTCACAGGCAACTTCAGCGCCA
This sequence comes from Ochotona princeps, assembly GCF_030435755.1. NCBI lineage: Eukaryota > Metazoa > Chordata > Mammalia > Lagomorpha > Ochotonidae > Ochotona > Ochotona princeps. The sequence continues at coordinate 24,206 of NW_026700501.1, read as the reverse complement.
CAGCCGTTTTCAGATAGCCCTCAATGCAAAGGCTCTAGATGCAAATATTGGTGTGAGAGCTAATTTAATCAAGGAAACACTGCATGTTGGTGAAGGGCATATTGAAGAAGAATCAGCCGAGTGGTTCTTGTGGCAGAACAACTCCATTTGGCTCACTAACTTCACACACCATCAGGCTTCCAAGCAGCTCTCAAGGAAACTCAGTTTTCACACTCTATGCTTAGTGCCCTTTGAGTGCCTAGGACTGAAATGAAGCTTGGTGAGCATCCCACACAAACGAATGCTCCACATGCGGGTTTCACATGCCACCAACTCCACATTCACAGGCAACTTCAGCGCCACAGCCGTTTTCAGATAGACCTCAATCTAAAGGCTCTAGACGCAAATATTGTTGTGAGAGCTAATTCAATCAAGGAAACACTGCATGTTGGTGAAGGGCATATTGAAGAAGAATCAGCCGAGTGGTTCTTGTGGGAGAACAACTCCATTTGGCTCACTAACTTCACACACCATCAGGTTTCCAAGCAGCTCTCAAGGAAACTCACTTTTCACACTCTATGCTTACTGCCCTTTGAGTGCATTATCTAGGAATGAACCTGCTTGGTGAGCATGCCACACAAACGAATGCTCCACATGCGGGTTTCACATGCCACCAACTCCACATTCACAGGCAACTTCAGCGCCACAGCCGTTTTGAGATAGCCCTCAATGCAAAGGCTCTAGACGCAAATATTGGTGTGAGAGCTAATTCAATCAAGGAAACACTGCATGTTGGTGAAGGGCATATTGAAGAAGAATCAGCCGAGTGGTTCTTGTGGAAGAACAACTCCATTTGGCTCACTAACTTCACACACCATCAGGCTTCCAAGCAGCTCTCAAGGAAACTCAGTTTTCACACTCTATGCTTAGTGCCCTTTGAGTGCCTAGGACTGAAATGAATCTTGGTAGAGCATCCCACACAAACGAATGCTCCACATGCGGGTTTCACATGCCACCAACTCCACATTCACAGGCAACTTCAGCGCCACAGCCGTTTTCCGATAGCCCTCAATGCAAAGGCTCTAGACGCAAATATTGGTGTGAGAGCTAATTTAATCAAAGAAACACTGCATGTTGCTGAAGGGCATATTGAAGAAGAATGAGCCGAGTGGTTCTTGTGGGAGAACAACTCCATTTGGCTCACTAACTTCACACACCATCAGGCTTCCAAGCAGCTCTCAAGGAAACTCAGTTTTCACACTCTATGCTTAGTGCCCTTTGAGTGCCTAGGACTGAAATGAAGCTTGGTGAGCATCCCTCACAAACGAATGCTCCACATGCGGGTTTCACATGCCACCAACTCCACATTCACAGGCAACTTCAGCGCCACAACCGATTTCAGATGGCCCTCAATGCAAAGGCTCTAGACGCAAATATTGGTGTGAGAGCTAATTCAATCAAGGAAACACTGCATGTTGGTGAAGGGCATATTGAATTAGAATCAGCCAAGTGGTTCTTGTGGGAGAACAACTCCATTTGGCTCACTAACTTCACACACCATCAGGCTTCCAAGCAGCTCTCAAGGAAACTCACTTTTCACACTCTATGCTTAGTGCCCTTTGAGTGCATTATCTAGGAATGATCCTGCTTGAGCATCCCTCACAAACAAATGCTCCACATGCGGGTTTCACATGCCACCAACTCCACATTCACAGGCAACTTCAGTGCCACAGCAGTTTTCCGATAGCCCTCAATGCAAAGGCTCTAGACGCAAATATTGGTGTGAGAGCTAATTTAATCAAAGAAACACTGCATGTTGGTGAAGGGCATATTGAAGAAGTATCAGCCGAGTGGTTCTTGTGGGAGAACAACTCCATTTGGCTCACTAACTTCACACACCATCAGGCTTCCAAGCAGCTCTCAAGGAAACTCAGTTTTCACACTCTATGCTTAGTGCCCTTTGAGTGCCTAGGACTGAAATGAAGCTTGGTGAGCATCCCACACAAACGAATGCTCCACATGCGGGTTTCACATGCCACCAACTCCACATTCACAGGCAACTTCAGCGCCACAGTCGTTTTCAGTAAGCCCTCAATGCAAAGGCTCTAGACGCAAATATTGGTGTGAGAGCTAATTCAATCAAGGAAACACTGCATGTTGGTGAAGGGCATATTGAAGAAGAATCAGCCGAGTGGTTCTTGTGGGAGAACAACTCCATTTGGCTCACTAACTTCACACACCATCAGGCTTCCAAGCAGCTCTCAAGGAAGCTCAGTTTTCACACTCTATGCTTAGTGCCCTTTGAGTGCATTATCTAGGAATGAACCTGGTAGAGCATCCCACACAAACGAATGCTCCACATGCGGGTTTCACATGCCACCAACTCCACATTCACAGGCAACTTCAGCGCCACAGCCGTTTTCAGATAGCCCTCAATGCAAAGGCTCTAGATGCAAATATTGGTGTGAGAGCTAATTCAATCAAGGAAACACTGCATGTTGGTGAAGGGCATATTGAATTAGAATCAGTCGAGTGGTTCTTGTGGGAGAACAACTCCATTTGGCTCACTAACTTCACACACCATCAGGCTTCCAAGCAGCTCTCAAGGAAACTCAGTTTTCACACTCTATGCTTAGTGCCCTTTGAGTGCCTAGGACTGAAATGAAGCTTGGTGAGCATCCCACACAAACGAATGCTCCACATGCGGGTTTCACATGCCACCAACTCCACATTCACAGGCAACTTCAGTGCCACAGCCGTTTTCAGATAGCCCTCAATGCAAAGGCTCTAGACGCAAATATTTGTGTGAGAGCTAATTTAATCAAAGAAACACTGCATGTTGGTGAAGGGCATATTGAAGAAGAATCAGCCGAGTGGTTCTTGTGGGAGAACAACTCCATTTGGCTCACTAACTTCACACACCATCAGGCTTCCAAGCAGCTCTCAAGGAAACACAGTTTTCACACTCTATGCTTAGTGCCCTTTGAGTGCCTAGGACTGAAATGAAGCTTGGGGAGCATCCCTCACAAACGAATGCTCCACATGCGGGTTTCACATGCCACCAACTCCACATTCACAGGCAACTTCAGCGCCACAGTCGTTTTCAGTAAGCCCTCAATGCAAAGGCTCTGGACGCAAATATTGGTGTGAGAGCTAATTCAATCAAGGAAACACTGCATGTTGGTGAAGGGCATATTGAAGAAGAATCAGCCGAGTGGTTCTTGTGGGAGAACAACTCCATTTGGCTCACTAACTTCACACACCATCAGGCTTCCAAGCAGCTCTCAAGGAAACTCACTTTTCACACTCTATGCTTACTGCCCTTTGAGTGCATTATCTAGGAATGAACCTGCTTGGTAGAGCATCCCACACAAACGAATGCTCCACATGCGGGTTTCACATGCCACCAACTCCACATTCACAGGCAACTTCAGCGCCACAGCCGTTTTCAGATAGCCCTCAATGCAAAGGCTCTACATGCAAATATTGGTGTGAGAGCTAATTTAATCAAGGAAACACTGCATGTTGGTGAAGGGCATATTGAAGAAGAATCAGCCGAGTGGTTCTTGTGGGAGAACAACTCCATTTGGCTCACTAACTTCACACACCATCAGGCTTCCAAGCAGCTCTCAAGGAAACTCAGTTTTCACACTCTATGCTTAGTGCCCTTTGAGTGCCTAGGACTGAAATGAAGCTTGGTGAGCATCCCACACAAACGAATGCTCCACATGCGGGTTTCACATGCCACCAACTCCACATTCACAGGCAACTTCAGCGCCACAGCCGTTTTCAGATAGCCCTCAATGCAAAGGCTCTAGACACAAATATTGGTGTGAGAGCTAATTCAATCAAGGAAACACTGCATGTTGGTGAAGGGCATATTGAAGAAGAATCAGCCGAGTGGTTCTTGTGGAAGAACAACTCCATTTGGCTCACTAACTTCACACACCATCAGGCTTCCAAGCAGCTCTCAAGGAAACTCAGTTTTCACACTCTATGCTTAGTGCCCTTTGAGTGCCTAGGACTGAAATGAAGCTTGGTGAGCATCCCACACAAACGAATGCTCCACATGCGGGTTTCACATGCCACCAACTCCACATTCACAGGCAACTTCAGCGCCACAGTCGTTTTCAGTAAGCCCTCAATGCAAAGGCTCTAGACGCAAATATTGGTGTGAGAGCTAATTCAATCAAGGAAACACTGCATGTTGGTGAAGGGCATATTGAAGAAGAATCAGCCGAGTGGTTCTTGTGGGAGAACAACTCCATTTGGCTCACTAACTTCACACACCATCAGGCTTCCAAGCAGCTCTCAAGGAAGCTCAGTTTTCACACTCTATGCTTAGTGCCCTTTGAGTGCATTATCTAGGAATGAACCTGGTAGAGCATCCCACACAAACGAATGCTCCACATGCGGGTTTCACATGCCACCAACTCCACATTCACAGGCAACTTCAGCGCCACAGCCGTTTTCAGATAGCCCTCAATGCAAAGGCTCTAGATGCAAATATTGGTGTGAGAGCTAATTTAATCAAGGAAACACTGCATGTTGGTGAAGGGCATATTGAAGAAGAATCAGCCGAGTGGTTCTTGTGGGAGAACAACTCCATTTGTCTCACTAACTTCACACACCATCAGGCTTCCAAGCAGCTCTCAAGGAAACTCACTTTTCACACTCTATGCTTAGTGCCCTTTGAGTGCCTAGGACTGAAATGAAGCTTGGTGAGCATCCCACACAAAAGAATGCTCCACATGCGGGTTTCACATGCCACCAACTCCACATTCACAGGCAACTTCAGCATCACAGCCGTTTTCAGATAGCCCTCAATGCAAAGGCTCTAGACGCAAATATTGGTGTGAGAGCTAATTCAATCAAGGAAACACTGCATGTTGGTGAAGGGCATATTGAAGAGGAATCAGCCGAGTGGTTCTTGTGGGAGAACAACTCCATTTGGCTCACTAACTTCACACACCATCAGGCTTCCAAGCAGCTCTCAAGGAAACTCACTTTTCACACTCTATGCTTAGTGCCCTTTGAGTGCATTATCTAGGAATGAACCTGGTAGAGCATCCCACACAAACGAATGCTCCACATGCGGGTTTCACACGCCACCTACTCCACATTCACAGGCAACTTCAGCATCACAGCCGTTTTCAGATAGACCTCAATGCAAAGGCTCTAGACGCAAATATTTGTGTGAGAGCTAATTCAATCAAGGAAACACTGCATGTTGGTGAAGGGCATATTGAATTAGAATCAGTCGAGTGGTTCTTGTGGGAGAACAACTCCATTTGGATCACTAACTTCACACACCATCAGGCTTCCAAACAGCTCTCAAGGAAGCTCAGTTTTCACACTCTATGCTTAGTGCCCTTTGAGTGCATTATCTAGGAATGAACCTGGTAGAGCATCCCACACAAACGAATGCTCCACATGCGGGTTTCACATGCCACCAACTCCACATTCACAGGCAACTTCAGCGCCACAGCCGTTTTCAGATAGCCCTCAATGCAAAGGCTCTAGACGCAAATATTGGTGTGAGAGCTAATTCAATCAAGGAAACACTGCATGTTGGTGAAGGGCATATTTAAGAGGAATCAGCCGAGTGGTTCTTGTGGGAGAACAACTCTATTTGGCTCACTAACTTCACACACCATCAGGCTTCCAAACAGCTCTCAAGGAAGCTCAGTTTTCACACTCTATGCTTAGTGCCCTTTGAGTGCATTATCTAGGAATGAACCTGGTAGAGCATCCCACACAAACGAATGCTCCACATGCGGGTTTCACATGCCACCAACTCCACATTCACAGGCAACTTCAGCATCACAGCCGTTTTCAGATAGCCCTCAATGCAAAGGCTCTAGATGCAAATATTGGTGTGAGAGCTAATTCAATCAAGGAAACACTGCATGTTGGTGAAGGGCATATTGAAGAAGAATCAGCCGAGTGGTTCTTGTGGGAGAACAACTCCATTTGGCTCACTAACTTCACACACCATCAGGCTTCCAAGCAGCTCTCAAGGAAACTCACTTTTCACACTCTATGCTTAGTGCCCTTTGAGTGCATTATCTAGGAATGAACCTGCTTGAGCATCCCACACAAACGAATGCTCCACATGCGGGTTTCACATGCCACCAACTCCACATTGACATGCAACTTCAGCGCCACAGCCATTTTCAGATAGCCCTCAATGCAAAGGCTCCAGACGCAAATATTGGTGTGAGAGCTAATTCAATCAAGGAAACACTGCATGTTGGTGAAGGGCATATTGAAGAAGAATCAGCCGAGTGGTTCTTGTGGGAGAACAACTCCATTTGGCTCACTAACTTCACACACCATCAGGCTTCCAAGCAGCTCTCAAGGAAACTCAGGTTTCACACTCTATGCTTATTGCCCTTTGAGTGCCTAGGACTGAAATGAAGCTTGGTGAGCATCCAACACAAACGAATGCTCCACATGCGGGTTTCACATGCCACCAACTCCACATTCACAGGCAACTTCAGCATCACAGCTGTTTTCAGATAGCCCTCAATGCAAAGGCTCTAGACGCAAATATTGTTGTGAGAGCTAATTCAATCAAGGAAACACTGCATGTTGGTGAAGGGCATATTGAAGAAGAATCAGCCGAGTGATTCTTGTGGGAGAACAACTCCATTTGGCTCACTAACTTCACACACCATCAGGCTTCCAAGCAGCTCTCAAGGAAACTCAGTTTTCACAATCTATGCTTAGTGCCCTTTGAGTGCATTATCTAGGAATGAACATGTTAAAGCATCCAACACAAACGAATGCTCCACATGCGGGTTTCACATGCCACCAACTCCACATTCACAGGCAACTTCAGCATCACAGCCGTTTTCAGATAGCCCTCAATGCAAAGGCTCTAGACGCAAATATTGGTGTGAGAGCTAATTCAAACAAGGAAACACTGCATGTTGGTGAAGGGCATATTGAAGAAGAATCAGCCGAGTGGTTCTTGTGGGAGAACAACTCCATTTGGCTCACTAACTTCACACACCATCAGGCTTCCAAGCAGCTCTCAAGGAAACTCACTTTTCACACTCTATGCTTAGTGCCCTTTGAGTGCATTATCTAGGAATGAACCTGCTTGAGCATCCCACACAAACGAATGCTCCACATGCGGGTTTCACATGCCACCAACTCCACATTCACAGGCAACTTCAGCGCCACAGCCATTTTCAGATAGCCCTCAATGCAAAGGCTCCAGACGCAAATATTGGTGTGAGAGCTAATTCAATCAAGGAAACACTGCATGTTGGTGAAGGGCATATTGAAGAAGAATCAGCCGAGTGGTTCTTGTGGGAGAACAACTCCATTTGGCTCACTAACTTCACACACCATCAGGCTTCCAAGCAGCTCTCAAGGAAACTCAGGTTTCACACTCTATGCTTATTGCCCTTTGAGTGCCTAGGACTGAAATGAAGCTTGGTGAGCATCCCACACAAACGAATGCTCCACATGCGGGTTTCACATGCCACCAACTCCACATTCACAGGCAACTTCAGCATCACAGCTGTTTTCAGATAGCCCTCAATGCAAAGGCTCTAGACGCAAATATTGTTGTGAGAGCTAATTCAATCAAGGAAACACTGCATGTTGGTGAAGGGCATATTGAAGAAGAATCAGCCGAGTGATTCTTGTGGGAGAACAACTCCATTTGGCTCACTAACTTCACACACCATCAGGCTTCCAAGCAGCTCTCAAGGAAACTCAGTTTTCACAATCTATGCTTAGTGCCCTTTGAGTGCATTATCTAGGAATGAACATGTTAAAGCATCCAACACAAATGAATGCTCCACATGCGGGTTTCACATGCCACCAACTTCACATTCACAGGCAACTTCAGCATCACAGCCGTTTTCAGATAGCCCTCAATGCAAAGGCTCTAGACGCAAATATTGGTGTGAGAGCTAATTCAATCAAGGAAACACTGCATGTTGGTGAAGGGCATATTGAAGAAGAATCAGCCGAGTACTTCTTGTGGGAGAACAACTCCATTTGGCTCACTAACTTCACACACCATCAGGCTTCCAAGCAGCTCTCAAGGAAACTCACTTTTCACACTCTATGCTTAGTGCCCTTTGAGTGCATTATCTAGGAATGAACCTGCTTGAGCATCCCACACAAACGAATGCTCCACATGCGGGTTTCACATGCCACCAACTCCACATTCACAGGCAACTTCAGCGCCACAGCCATTTTCAGATAGCCCTCAATGCAAAGGCTCCAGACGCAAATATTGGTGTGAGAGCTAATTCAATCAAGGAAACACTGCATGTTGGTGAAGGGCATATTGAAGAAGAATCAGCCGAGTGGTTCTTGTGGGAGAACAACTCCATTTGGCTCACTCACTTCACACACCATCAGGCTTCCAAGCAGCTCTCAAGGAAACTCAGGTTTCACACTCTATGCTTATTGCCCTTTGAGTGCCTAGGACTGAAATGAAGCTTGGTGAGCATCCGACACAAACGAATGCTCCACATGCGGGTTTCACATGCCACCAACTCCACATTCACAGGCAACTTCAGCCCCACAGCCGTTTTCAGATAGCCCTCAATGCAAAGGCTCTAGACGCAAATCTTAGTGTGAGAGCTAATTAAATCAAGGACACACTGCATGTTGCTGAAGGGCATATTGAAGAAGAATCAGCCGAGTGGTTCTTGTGGGAGAACAACTCCATTTGGCTCACTCGCTTCACACACCATCAGGCTTCCAAGCAGCTCTCAAGGAAACTCACTTTTCGCACTCTATGCTTACTGCCCTTTGAGTGCCTAGGACTGAAATGAAGCTTGGTGAGCATCCCACACAAACGAATGCTCCACATGCGGGTTTCACATGCCACCAACCTCACATTCACAGGCAACTTCAGCGCCACAGCCGTTTTCAGAAAGACCTCAATCTAAAGGCTCTAGACGCAAATATTGTTGTGAGAGCTAATTCAATCAAGGAAACACTGCATGTTGGTGAAGGGCATATTGAAGAAGAATCAGCCGAGTGGTTCTTGTGGGAGAACAACTCCATTTGGCTCACTAACTTCACACACCATCAGGCTTCCAAGCAGCTCTCAAGGAAACTCACTTTTCACACTCTATGCTTAGTGCCCTTTGAGTGCATTATCTAGGAATGAACCTGCTTGAGCATCCCACACAAACGAATGCTCCACATGCGGGTATCACATGCCACCAACTCCACATTCACAGGCAACTTCAGCGCCACAGCCGTTTTCAGATAGCCCACAATGCAAAGGTTCTAGACGCAAATATTAGTGTGAGAGCTAATTCAATCAAGGAAACACTGCATGTTGGTGAAGGGCATATTGAAGAAGAATCAGCCGAGTGGTTCTTGTGGGAGAACAACTCCATTTGGCTCACTAACTTCACACACCATCAGGCTTCCAAGCAGCTCTCAAGGAAACTCAGTTTTCACACTCTATGCTTAGTGCCCTTTGAGTGCCTAGGACTGAAATGAAGCTTGGTGAGCATCCCACACAAACGAATGCTCCACATGCGGGTTTCACATGCCACCAACTCCACATTCACAGGCAACTTCAGCGCCACAGCCGTTTTCAGATAGCCCTCAATGCAAAGGCTCTAGACGCAAATATTGGTGTGAGAGCTAATTCAATCAAGGAAACACTGCATGTTGGTGAAGGGCATATTGAAGAAGAATCAGCCGAGCGGTTCTTGTGGGAGAACAACTCCATTTGGCTCACTAACTTCACACACCATCAGGCTTCCAAGCAGCTCTCAAGGAAACTCAGTTTTCACACTCTATGCTTAGTGCCCTTTGAGTGCCTAGGACTGAAATGAAGCTTGGTGAGCATCCCACACAAACGAATGCTCCACATGCGGGTTTCACATGCCACCAACTCCACATTCACAGGCAACTTCAGCGCCACAGCCGTTTTCAGATAGCCCTCAATGCAAAGGCTCTAGATGCAAATATTGGTGTGAGAGCTAATTCAATCAAGGAAACACTGCATGTTGGTGAAGGGCATATTGAAGAAGAATCAGCCGAGTGGTTCTTGTGGGAGAACAACTCCCTTTGGCTCACTAACTTCACACACCATCAGGCTTCCAAGCAGCTCTCAAGGAAACTCAGTTTTCACACTCTATGCTTAGTGTTCTTTCAGGGAATTATCTAGGAAAGAACCTGGTAGAGCATCCCACACAAACGAATGCTCCACATGCGGGTTTCACATGCCACCAACTCCACATTCACAGGCAAATTCAGCGCCACAGCCGTTTTCAGATAGCCCTCAATGCAAAGACTCTAGATGCAAATATTGGTGTGAGAGCTAATTCAATCAAGGAAACACTGCATGTTGGTGAAGGGCATATTGAAGAAGAATCAGCCGAGTGGTTCTTGTGGGAGAACAACTCCATTTGGCTCACTAACTTCACACACCATCAGGCTTCCAAGCAGCTCTCAAGGAAGCTCAGTTTTCACACTCTATGCTTACTGCCCTTTGAGTGCATTATCTAGGAATGAACCTGGTAGAGAATCCCACACAAACGAATGCTCCACATGCGGGTTTCACATGCCACCAACTCCACATTCACAGGCAACTTCAGCCCCATAACCGTTTTCAGATAGCCCTCAATGCAAAGGCTCTAGATGCAAATATTGGTGTGAGAGCTAATTTAATCAAGGAAACACTGCATGTTGGTGAAGGGCATATTGAAGAAGAATCAGCCGAGTGGTTCTTGTGGGAGAACAACTCCATTTGGCTCACTAACTTCACACACCATCAGGCTTCCAAGCAGCTCTCAAGGAAACTCACTTTTCGCACTCTATGCTTACTGCCCTTTGAGTGCCTAGGACTGAAATGAAGCTTGGTGAGCATCCCACACAAGCGAATGCTCCACATGCGGGTTTCACATGCCACCAACGCCACATTCACAGGCAACTTCAGCGCCACAGCCGTTTTCAGATAGCCCTCAATGCAAAGGCTCTAGACGCAAATATTGGTGTGAGAGCTAATTCAATCAAGGAAACACTGCATGTTGGTGAAGGGCATATTGAAGAAGAATCAGCCGAGTGGTTCTTGTGGGAGAACAACTCCATTTGGCTCACTAACTTCACACACCATCAGGCTTCCAAGCAGCTCTCAAGGAAACTCAGTTTTCACACTCCATGCTTAGTGCCCTTTGAGTGCATTATCTAGGAATGAACCTGCTTGAGCATCCCACACAAACGAATGCTCCACATGCGGGTTTCACATGCCACCAACTCCACATTCACAGGCAACTTCAGTGCCACAGCCGTTTTCAGATAGCCCTCAATGCAAAGGCTCTAGATGCAAATATTGGTGTGAGAGCTAATTCAATCAAGGAAACACTGCATGGTGGTGAAGGGCATATTGAAGAAGAATCAGCCGAGTGGTTCTTGTGGGAGAACAACTCCATTTGGCTCACTAACTTCACACACCATCAGGCTTCCAAGCAGCTCTCAAGGAAACTCAGTTTTCACACTCTATGCTTAGTGCCCTTTGAGTACCTAGGACTGAAATGAACCTGCTAGAGCATCCCACACAAACGAATGCTCCACATGCGGGTTTCGCATGCCACCAACTCCACATTCACAGGCAACTTCAGCGCCACAGTCATTTTCAGTAAGCCCTCAATGCAAAGGCTCTAGACACAAATATTGGTGTGAGAGCTAATTCAATCAAGGAAACACTGCATGTTGGTGAAGGGCATATTGAAGAAGAATCAGCCGAGTGGTTCTTGTGGGAGAACAACTCCATTTGGCTCACTAACTTCACACACCATCAGGCTTCCAAGCAGCTCTCAAGGAAACTCAGTTTTCACACTCTATGCTTAGTGCCCTTTGAGTGCCTAGGACTGAAATGAAGCTTGGTGAGCATCCCACACAAACGAATGCTCCACATGCGGGTTTCACATGCCACCAACTCCACATTCACAGGCAACTTCAGCGCCACAGTCGTTTTTCGAAAGCCCTCAATGCAAAGGCTCTAGACGCAAATATTGGTGTGAGAGCTAATTCAATCAAGGAAACACTGCATGGTGGTGAAGGGCATATTGAAGAAGAATCAGCCGAGTGGTTCTTGTGGGAGAACAACTCCATTTGGCTCACTAACTTCACACACCATCAGGCTTCCAAGCAGCTCTCAAGGAAACTCAGTTTCACACTCTATGCTTAGTGCCCTTTGAGTGCATTATCTAGGAATGAACCTGGTAGAGCATCCCACACAAACGAATGCTCCACATGCGGGTTTCACATGCCACCAACTCCACATTCACAGGCAACTTCAGCGCCAAAGCAGTTTTCAGATAGCCCTCAATGCAAAGGCTCTAGATGCAAATATTGGTGTGAGAGCTAATTTAATCAAGGAAACACTGCATGTTGGTGAAGGACATATTGAAGAAGAATCAGCCGAGTGGTTCTTGCGGGAGAACAACTCCATTTGGCTCACTAATTTGACACACCATCAGGCTTCCAAGCAGCTCTCAAGGAAACTCAGTTTTCACACTCTATGCTTAGTGCCCTTTGAGTACCTAGGACTGAAATGAACCTGCGAGAGCATCCCACACAAACGAATGCTCCACATGCGGGTTTCACATGCCACCAACTCCACATTCACAGGCAGCTTCAGCGCCACAACCGTTTTCAGATAGCCCTCAATGCAAAGGCTCTAGATGCAAATATTGGTGTGAGAGCTAATTCAATCAAGGAAACATTGCATGTTGGTGAAGGGCATATTGAAGAAGAATCAGCCGAGTGGTTGTTGTGGGAGAACAACTCCATTTGGCTCACTAACTTCACACACCATCAGGCTTCCAAGCAGCTCTCAAGGAAGCTCAGTTTTCACACACTATGCTTAGTGGCCTTTCAGTGCATTATCTTGTAACGTACCTGGTAGAGCATCCCTCACAAACGAATGCTCCACATGCGGGTTTCACATGCCACCAACTCCACATTCACAGGCAACTTCAGCGCCACAGCCATTTTCAGATAGCCCTCAATGCAAAGGCTCTAGATGCAAATATTTGTGTGAGAGCTAATTCAATCAAGGAAACACTGCATGTTGGTGAAGGGCATAATGAAGAAGAATCAGCCGAGTGGTTCTTGTGGGAGAACAACTCCATTTGGCTCACTAACTTCACACACCATCAGGCTTCCAAGCAGCTGTCAAGGAAACTAAGCTTTCACAATCTATGCTTAGTGCCCTTTGAGTGCATTATCTAGGAATGAACCTGGTAGAGCATCCCACACAAACGAATGCTCCACATGCGGGTTTCACATGCCATCAACTCCACATTCATAGGCAACTTCAGCGCCACAGCCGTTTTCAGATAGCCCTCAATGCAAAGGCTCTAGACGCAAATGTTGGTGTGAGAGCTAATTCAATCAAGGAAACACTGCATGTTGGTGAAGGGCATATTGAAGAAGAATCAGCCGAGTGGTTCTTGTGGGAGAACAACTCCATTTGGCTCACTAACGTCACACACCATCAGGCTTCCAAGCAGCTCTCAAGGAAACTCAGTTTTCACACTCTATGCTTAGTGCCCTTTGAGTGCCTAGGACTGAAATGAAGCTTGGTGAGCATCCCACACAAACGAATGTTCCACATGCGGGTTTCACATGCCACCAACTCCACATTCACAGGCAACTTCAGCGCCACAGTCGTTTTCCGTAAGCCCTCAATGCAATTCTCTAGACGCAAATCTTGGTGTGAGAGCTAATTCAATCAAGGAAACACTGCATGTTGGTGAAGGGCATATTGAAGAAGAATCAGCTGAGTGGTTCTTGTGGGAGAACAACTCCATTTGGCTCACTAACTTCACACACCATCAGGCTTCCAAGCAGCTCTCAAGGAAACTCAGTTTCACACTCTATGCTTAGTGCCCTTTGAGTGCATAATCTAGGAATGAACCTGGTAGAGCATCCCACACAAACGAATGCTCCACATGCGGGTTTCACATGCCACCAACTCCACATTCACAGGCAACTTCAGCGAAACAACAGTTTTCAGATAGCCCTCAAAGCAAAGGCTCTAGATCAAATATTGGTGTGAGAGCTAATTTAATCAAGGAAACACTGCATGTTGGTGAAGGACATATTGAAGAAGAATCAGCCGAGTGGTTCTTGTGGGAGAACAACTCCATTTGGCTCACTAACCTCACACACCATCAGGCTTCCAAGCAGCTCTCAAGGAAACTCAGTTTTCACACTCTTCTCTTAGTGTGCATTGAGTGCCTAGGACTGAAATGAAGCTTGGTGAGCATCCCACACAAACGAATGCTCCACATGCGGGTTTCACATGCCACCAACTCCACATTCACAGGCAACTTCAGCGCCACAGCCGTTTTCAGATAGCCCTCAATGCAAAGGCTCTAGACGCAAATATTGGTGTGAGAGCTAATTCAATCAAGGAAACACTGCATGTTGGTGAAGGGCATATTGAAGAAGAATCAGCCGACTGGTTATTGTGGGAGAACAACTCCATTTGGCTCACTAACTTGACACACCATCAGGCTTCCAAGCAGCTCTCAAGGAAACTCACTTTTCACACTCTATGCTTAGTGCCCTTTGAGTGCCTAGGACTGAAATGAAGCTTGGTGAGCATCCCACACAAACGAATGCTCCACATGCGGGTTTCACATGCCACCTACTCCACATTCACAGGCAACTTCAGCATCACAGCCGTTTTCAGATAGCCCTCAATGCAAAGGCTCTAGACACAAATATTGGTGTGAGAGCTAATTCAATCAAGGAAACACTGCATGTTGGTGAAGGGCATATTGAAGAAGAATCAGCCGAGTGGTTCTTGTGGGAGAACAACTCCATTTGGCTCACTAACTTGACACACCATCAGGCTTCCAAGCAGCTGTCAAGGAAACTAAGTTTTCACAATCTATGCTTAGCGCCCTTTGAGTGCATTATCTAGGAATGAACCTGGTAGAGCATCCCACACAAGCGAATGCTCCACATGCGGGTTTCACATGCCATCAACTCCACATTCATAGGCAACTTCAGCGCCACAGCCGTTTTCAGATAGCCCTCAATGCAAAGGCTCTAGATGCAAATATTGGTGTGAGAGCTAATTCAATCAAGGAAACACTGCATGTTGGTGAAGGGCATATTGAAGAAGAATCAGCCGAGTGGTTCTTGTGGGAGAACAACTCCATTTGGCTCACTAACTTCACACACCATCAGGCTTCCAAGCAGCTCTCAAGGAAACTCAGTTTTCACACTCTATGCTTAGTGCCCTTTGAGTGC
The DNA here is from genome assembly GCF_030435755.1 of Ochotona princeps. Taxonomy (NCBI): domain Eukaryota; kingdom Metazoa; phylum Chordata; class Mammalia; order Lagomorpha; family Ochotonidae; genus Ochotona; species Ochotona princeps. Next base: position 8,960 of record NW_026700501.1, on the reverse strand, counting down.
ATTATCTAGGAATGAACCTGGTAGAGCATCCCACAAAAACGAATGCTCCACATGCGGGTTTCGCATGCCACCTACTCCACATTCACAGGCAACTTCAGCGTCAAAGCCGTTTTCAGATAGCCCTCAATGCAAAGGCTCTAGACGCAAATATTGGTGTGAGAGCTAATTCAATCAAGGAAACACTGCATGTTGGTGAAGGGCATATTGAAGAAGAATCAGCCGAGTGGTTCTTGTGGGAGAACAACTCTATTTGGCTCACTAACTAAACACACCATCAGGCTTCCAAGCAGCTCTCAAGAAAGCTCAGTTTTCACACTCTATGCTTAGTGCCCTTTGAATGCATTATCTTGTAACGTACCTGGTAGAGCATCCCTCGCAAACGAATGCTCCACATGCGGGTTTCACATGCCACCAACTCCACATTCACAGGCAAATTCAGCGCCACAGCCGTTTTCAGATAGCCCTCAATGCAAAGGCTCTAGACGCAAATCTTGGTGTGAGAGCTAATTCAATCAAGGAAACACTGCATGTTGGTGAAGGACATATTGAAGAAGAATCAGCCGAGTGGTTCTTGTGGGAGAACAACTCCATTTGGCTCACTAACTTCACACACCATCAGGCTGCCAAGCAGCTCTCAAGGAAACTCAGTTTTCACACTCTTCTCTTACTGTGCCTTGAGTGCCTAGGACTGAAATGAAGCTTGGTGAGCATCCCACACAAACGAATGCTACACATGCGGGTTTCACATGCCACCAACTCCACATTCACAGGCAACTTCAGCGCCACAGTCGTTTTCAGTAAGCCCTCAATGCAAAGGCTCTAGACGCAAATATTGGTGTGAGAGCTAATTCAATCAAGGAAACACTGCATGTTGGTGAAGGGCATATTGAAGAAGAATCAGCCGAGTGGTTCTTGTGGGAGAACAACTCCATTTGGCTCACTAACTTCACACACCATCAGGCTTCCAAGCAGCTCTCAAGGAAACTCAGTTTTCACACTCTATGCTTAGTGCCCTTAGAGTGCATAATCTAGGAATGAACCTGGTTGAGCATCCCACACAAACGAATGCTCCACATGCGGGTTTCACATGCCACCAACTCCACATTCACAGGCAACTTCAGCAAAACAGCCGTTTTCAGATAGCCCTCAATGCAAAGGCTCTAGATGCAAATATTGGTGTGAGAGCTAATTTAATCAAGGAAACACTGCATGTTGGTGAAGGGCATATTGAAGAAGAATCAGCCGAGTGGTTCTTGTGGCAGAACAACTCCATTTGGCTCACTAACTTCACACACCATCAGGCTTCCAAGCAGCTCTCAAGGAAACTCAGTTTTCACACTCTATGCTTAGTGCCCTTTGAGTGCCTAGGACTGAAATGAAGCTTGGTGAGCATCCCACACAAACGAATGCTCCACATGCGGGTTTCACATGCCACCAACTCCACATTCACAGGCAACTTCAGCGCCACAGCCGTTTTCAGATAGACCTCAATCTAAAGGCTCTAGACGCAAATATTGTTGTGAGAGCTAATTCAATCAAGGAAACACTGCATGTTGGTGAAGGGCATATTGAAGAAGAATCAGCCGAGTGGTTCTTGTGGGAGAACAACTCCATTTGGCTCACTAACTTCACACACCATCAGGCTTCCAAGCAGCTCTCAAGGAAACTCACTTTTCACACTCTATGCTTACTGCCCTTTGAGTGCATTATCTAGGAATGAACCTGCTTGGTGAGCATGCCACACAAACGAATGCTCCACATGCGGGTTTCACATGCCACCAACTCCACATTCACAGGCAACTTCAGCGCCACAGCCGTTTTGAGATAGCCCTCAATGCAAAGGCTCTAGACGCAAATATTGGTGTGAGAGCTAATTCAATCAAGGAAACACTGCATGTTGGTGAAGGGCATATTGAAGAAGAATCAGCCGAGTGGTTCTTGTGGAAGAACAACTCCATTTGGCTCACTAACTTCACACACCATCAGGCTTCCAAGCAGCTCTCAAGGAAACTCAGTTTTCACACTCTATGCTTAGTGCCCTTTGAGTGCCTAGGACTGAAATGAATCTTGGTAGAGCATCCCACACAAACGAATGCTCCACATGCGGGTTTCACATGCCACCAACTCCACATTCACAGGCAACTTCAGCGCCACAGCCGTTTTCCGATAGCCCTCAATGCAAAGGCTCTAGACGCAAATATTGGTGTGAGAGCTAATTTAATCAAAGAAACACTGCATGTTGCTGAAGGGCATATTGAAGAAGAATGAGCCGAGTGGTTCTTGTGGGAGAACAACTCCATTTGGCTCACTAACTTCACACACCATCAGGCTTCCAAGCAGCTCTCAAGGAAACTCAGTTTTCACACTCTATGCTTAGTGCCCTTTGAGTGCGTTGGACTGAAATGAAGCTTGGTGAGCATCCCTCACAAACGAATGCTCCACATGCGGGTTTCACATGCCACCAACTCCACATTCACAGGCAACTTCAGCGCCACAGCCGATTTCAGATGGCCCTCAATGCAAAGGCTCTAGACGCAAATATTGGTGTGAGAGCTAATTCAATCAAGGAAACACTGCATGTTGGTGAAGGGCATATTGAATTAGAATCAGCCAAGTGGTTCTTGTGGGAGAACAACTCCATTTGGCTCACTAACTTCACACACCATCAGGCTTCCAAGCAGCTCTCAAGGAAACTCACTTTTCACACTCTATGCTTAGTGCCCTTTGAGTGCATTATCTAGGAATGATCCTGCTTGAGCATCCCTCACAAACAAATGCTCCACATGCGGGTTTCACATGCCACCAACTCCACATTCACAGGCAACTTCAGTGCCACAGCAGTTTTCCGATAGCCCTCAATGCAAAGGCTCTAGACGCAAATATTGGTGTGAGAGCTAATTTAATCAAAGAAACACTGCATGTTGGTGAAGGGCATATTGAAGAAGAATCAGCCGAGTGGTTCTTGTGGGAGACCAACTCCGTTTGGCTCATTTACTTCACACACCATCAGGCTTCCAAGCAGCTCTCAAGGAAACTCAGTTTTCACACTCTATGCTTAGTGCCCTTTGAGTGCCTAGGACTGAAATGAAGCTTGGTGAGCATCCCACACAAACGAATGCTCCACATGCGGGTTTCACATGCCACCAACTCCACATTCACAGGCAACTTCAGCGCCAAAGCCGTTTTCAGATAGCCCTCAATGCAAAGGCTCTAGACGCAAATATTGGTGTGAGAGCTAATTCAATCAAGGAAACACTGCATGTTGGTGAAGGGCATATTGAAGAAGAATCAGCCGAGTGGTTTTTGTGGAGAATAACTCCATTTGTCTCACTAACTTCACACACCATCAGGCTTCCAAGCAGCTCTCAAGGAAACTCAGTTTTCACACTCTATGCTTAGTGCCCTTTGAGTGCATTATCTAGGAATGATCCTTTTAGAGCATTCCACACAAACGAATGCTCCACATGCGGGTTTCGCATGCCACCTACTCCACATTCACAGGCAACTTCAGCATCACAGCCGTTTTCAAGAATAGCCCTCAATGCAAAGGCTCTAGACGCAAATATTGGTGTGAGAGCTAATTCAATCAAGGAAACACTGCATGTTGGTGAAGGGCATATTGAAGAAGAATCAGCCGAGTGGTTGTTGTGGGAGAACAACTCCATTTGGCTCACTAACTTCACACACCATCAGGCTTCCAAGCAGCTCTCAAGGAAGCTCAGTTTTCACACACTATGCTTAGTGGCCTTTCAGTGCATTATCTTGTAACGTACCTGGTAGAGCATCCCTCACAAACGAATGCTCCACATGCGGGTTTCACATGCCACCAACTCCACATTCACAGGCAACTTCAGCGCCACAGCCATTTTCAGATAGCCCTCAATGCAAAGGCTCTAGATGCAAATATTTGTGTGAGAGCTAATTCAATCAAGGAAACACTGCATGTTGGTGAAGGGCATAATGAAGAAGAATCAGCCGAGTGGTTCTTGTGGGAGAACAACTCCATTTGGCTCACTAACTTCACACACCATCAGGCTTCCAAGCAGCTGTCAAGGAAACTAAGCTTTCACAATCTATGCTTAGTGCCCTTTGAGTGCATTATCTAGGAATGAACCTGGTAGAGCATCCCACACAAACGAATGCTCCACATGCGGGTTTCACATGCCATCAACTCCACATTCATAGGCAACTTCAGCGCCACAGCCGTTTTCAGATAGCCCTCAATGCAAAGGCTCTAGACGCAAATGTTGGTGTGAGAGCTAATTCAATCAAGGAAACACTGCATGTTGGTGAAGGGCATATTGAAGAAGAATCAGCCGAGTGGTTCTTGTGGGAGAACAACTCCATTTGGCTCACTAACGTCACACACCATCAGGCTTCCAAGCAGCTCTCAAGGAAACTCAGTTTTCACACTCTATGCTTAGTGCCCTTTGAGTGCCTAGGACTGAAATGAAGCTTGGTGAGCATCCCACACAAACGAATGTTCCACATGCGGGTTTCACATGCCACCAACTCCACATTCACAGGCAACTTCAGCGCCACAGTCGTTTTCCGTAAGCCCTCAATGCAATTCTCTAGACGCAAATCTTGGTGTGAGAGCTAATTCAATCAAGGAAACACTGCATGTTGGTGAAGGGCATATTGAAGAAGAATCAGCTGAGTGGTTCTTGTGGGAGAACAACTCCATTTGGCTCACTAACTTCACACACCATCAGGCTTCCAAGCAGCTCTCAAGGAAACTCAGTTTCACACTCTATGCTTAGTGCCCTTTGAGTGCATAATCTAGGAATGAACCTGGTAGAGCATCCCACACAAACGAATGCTCCACATGCGGGTTTCACATGCCACCAACTCCACATTCACAGGCAACTTCAGCGAAACAACAGTTTTCAGATAGCCCTCAATGCAAAGGCTCTAGATCAAATATTGGTGTGAGAGCTAATTTAATCAAGGAAACACTGCATGTTGGTGAAGGACATATTGAAGAAGAATCAGCCGAGTGGTTCTTGTGGGAGAACAACTCCATTTGGCTCACTAACCTCACACACCATCAGGCTGCCAAGCAGCTCTCAAGGAAACTCAGTTTTCACACTCTTCTCTTAGTGTGCATTGAGTGCCTAGGACTGAAATGAAGCTTGGTGAGCATCCCACACAAACGAATGCTCCACATGCGGGTTTCACATGCCACCAACTCCACATTCACAGGCAACTTCAGCGCCACAGCCGTTTTCAGATAGACCTCAATCTAAAGGCTCTAGACGCAAATATTGTTGTGAGAGCTAATTCAATCAAGGAAACACTGCATGTTGGTGAAGGGCATATTGAAGAAGAATCAGCCGAGTGGTTCTTGTGGGAGAACAACTCCATTTGGCTCACTAACTTCACACACCATCAGGCTTCCAAGCAGCTCTCAAGGAAACTCACTTTTCACACTCTATGCTTACTGCCCTTTGAGTGCATTATCTAGGAATGAACCTGCTTGGTGAGCATGCCACACAAACGAATGCTCCACATGCGGGTTTCACATGCCACCAACTCCACATTCACAGGCAACTTCAGCGCCACAGCCGTTTTGAGATAGCCCTCAATGCAAAGGCTCTAGACGCAAATATTGGTGTGAGAGCTAATTCAATCAAGGAAACACTGCATGTTGGTGAAGGGCATATTGAAGAAGAATCAGCCGAGTGGTTCTTGTGGAAGAACAACTCCATTTGGCTCACTAACTTCACACACCATCAGGCTTCCAAGCAGCTCTCAAGGAAACTCAGTTTTCACACTCTATGCTTAGTGCCCTTTGAGTGCCTAGGACTGAAATGAATCTTGGTAGAGCATCCCACACAAACGAATGCTCCACATGCGGGTTTCACATGCCACCAACTCCACATTCACAGGCAACTTCAGCGCCACAGCCGTTTTCCGATAGCCCTCAATGCAAAGGCTCTAGACGCAAATATTGGTGTGAGAGCTAATTTAATCAAAGAAACACTGCATGTTGCTGAAGGGCATATTGAAGAAGAATGAGCCGAGTGGTTCTTGTGGGAGAACAACTCCATTTGGCTCACTAACTTCACACACCATCAGGCTTCCAAGCAGCTCTCAAGGAAACTCAGTTTTCACACTCTATGCTTAGTGCCCTTTGAGTGCGTTGGACTGAAATGAAGCTTGGTGAGCATCCCTCACAAACGAATGCTCCACATGCGGGTTTCACATGCCACCAACTCCACATTCACAGGCAACTTCAGCGCCACAGCCGATTTCAGATGGCCCTCAATGCAAAGGCTCTAGACGCAAATATTGGTGTGAGAGCTAATTCAATCAAGGAAACACTGCATGTTGGTGAAGGGCATATTGAATTAGAATCAGCCAAGTGGTTCTTGTGGGAGAACAACTCCATTTGGCTCACTAACTTCACACACCATCAGGCTTCCAAGCAGCTCTCAAGGAAACTCACTTTTCACACTCTATGCTTAGTGCCCTTTGAGTGCATTATCTAGGAATGATCCTGCTTGAGCATCCCTCACAAACAAATGCTCCACATGCGGGTTTCACATGCCACCAACTCCACATTCACAGGCAACTTCAGTGCCACAGCAGTTTTCCGATAGCCCTCAATGCAAAGGCTCTAGACGCAAATATTGGTGTGAGAGCTAATTTAATCAAAGAAACACTGCATGTTGGTGAAGGGCATATTGAAGAAGAATCAGCCGAGTGGTTCTTGTGGGAGACCAACTCCGTTTGGCTCATTTACTTCACACACCATCAGGCTTCCAAGCAGCTCTCAAGGAAACTCAGTTTTCACACTCTATGCTTAGTGCCCTTTGAGTGCCTAGGACTGAAATGAAGCTTGGTGAGCATCCCACACAAACGAATGCTCCACATGCGGGTTTCACATGCCACCAACTCCACATTCACAGGCAACTTCAGCGCCAAAGCCGTTTTCAGATAGCCCTCAATGCAAAGGCTCTAGACGCAAATATTGGTGTGAGAGCTAATTCAATCAAGGAAACACTGCATGTTGGTGAAGGGCATATTGAAGAAGAATCAGCCGAGTGGTTTTTGTGGGAGAATAACTCCATTTGTCTCACTAACTTCACACACCATCAGGCTTCCAAGCAGCTCTCAAGGAAACTCAGTTTTCACACTCTATGCTTAGTGCCCTTTGAGTGCATTATCTAGGAATGATCCTTTTAGAGCATTCCACACAAACGAATGCTCCACATGCGGGTTTCGCATGCCACCTACTCCACATTCACAGGCAACTTCAGCATCACAGCCGTTTTCAGATAGCCCTCAATGCAAAGGCTCTAGACGCAAATATTGGTGTGAGAGCTAATTCAATCAAGGAAACACTGCATGTTGGTGAAGGGCATATTGAAGAAGAATCAGCCGAGTGGTTGTTGTGGGAGAACAACTCCATTTGGCTCACTAACTTCACACACCATCAGGCTTCCAAGCAGCTCTCAAGGAAGCTCAGTTTTCACACACTATGCTTAGTGGCCTTTCAGTGCATTATCTTGTAACGTACCTGGTAGAGCATCCCTCACAAACGAATGCTCCACATGCGGGTTTCACATGCCACCAACTCCACATTCACAGGCAACTTCAGCGCCACAGCCATTTTCAGATAGCCCTCAATGCAAAGGCTCTAGATGCAAATATTTGTGTGAGAGCTAATTCAATCAAGGAAACACTGCATGTTGGTGAAGGGCATAATGAAGAAGAATCAGCCGAGTGGTTCTTGTGGGAGAACAACTCCATTTGGCTCACTAACTTCACACACCATCAGGCTTCCAAGCAGCTGTCAAGGAAACTAAGCTTTCACAATCTATGCTTAGTGCCCTTTGAGTGCATTATCTAGGAATGAACCTGGTAGAGCATCCCACACAAACGAATGCTCCACATGCGGGTTTCACATGCCATCAACTCCACATTCATAGGCAACTTCAGCGCCACAGCCGTTTTCAGATAGCCCTCAATGCAAAGGCTCTAGACGCAAATGTTGGTGTGAAAAGAGCTAATTCAATCAAGGAAACACTGCATGTTGGTGAAGGGCATATTGAAGAAGAATCAGCCGAGTGGTTCTTGTGGGAGAACAACTCCATTTGGCTCACTAACGTCACACACCATCAGGCTTCCAAGCAGCTCTCAAGGAAACTCAGTTTTCACACTCTATGCTTAGTGCCCTTTGAGTGCCTAGGACTGAAATGAAGCTTGGTGAGCATCCCACACAAACGAATGTTCCACATGCGGGTTTCACATGCCACCAACTCCACATTCACAGGCAACTTCAGCGCCACAGTCGTTTTCCGTAAGCCCTCAATGCAATTCTCTAGACGCAAATCTTGGTGTGAGAGCTAATTCAATCAAGGAAACACTGCATGTTGGTGAAGGGCATATTGAAGAAGAATCAGCTGAGTGGTTCTTGTGGGAGAACAACTCCATTTGGCTCACTAACTTCACACACCATCAGGCTTCCAAGCAGCTCTCAAGGAAACTCAGTTTCACACTCTATGCTTAGTGCCCTTTGAGTGCATAATCTAGGAATGAACCTGGTAGAGCATCCCACACAAACGAATGCTCCACATGCGGGTTTCACATGCCACCAACTCCACATTCACAGGCAACTTCAGCGAAACAACAGTTTTCAGATAGCCCTCAATGCAAAGGCTCTAGATCAAATATTGGTGTGAGAGCTAATTTAATCAAGGAAACACTGCATGTTGGTGAAGGACATATTGAAGAAGAATCAGCCGAGTGGTTCTTGTGGGAGAACAACTCCATTTGGCTCACTAACCTCACACACCATCAGGCTGCCAAGCAGCTCTCAAGGAAACTCAGTTTTCACACTCTTCTCTTAGTGTGCATTGAGTGCCTAGGACTGAAATGAAGCTTGGTGAGCATCCCACACAAACGAATGCTCCACATGCGGGTTTCACATGCCACCAACTCCACATTCACAA
>NW_026700500.1:0-132287 GCF_030435755.1 Ochotona princeps | reverse complement strand
TAGGAATGAACCTGGTAGAGCATCCCACACAAACGAATGCTCCACATGCGGGTTTCACATGCCACCAACTCCACATTCACAGGCAAACTCAGCGCCACAGCCGTTTTCAGATAGCCCTCAATGCAAAGGCTCTAGACGCAAATATTGGTGTGAGAGCTAATTCAATCAAGGAAACACTGCATGTTGGTGAAGGGCATATTGAAGAAGGATCAGCCGAGTGGTTCTTGTGGGAGAACAACTCCATTTGGCTCACTAACTTCACACACCATCAGGCTTCCAAGCAGCTCTCAAGGAAACTCAGTTTTCACACTCTATGCTTAGTGCCGTTTGAGTGCCTAGGACTGAAATGAAGCTTGGTGAGCATCCCACACAAACGAATGCTCCACATGCGGGTTTCACATGCCACCAACTCCACATTCACAGGCAACTTCAGCGCCACAGCCGTTTTCAGATAGCCCTCAATGCAAAGGCTCTAGACGCAAATATTGGTGTGAGAGCTAATTCAATCAAGGAAACACTGCATGTTGGTGAAGGGCATATTGAAGAAGGATCGCCGAGTGGTTCTTGTGGGAGAACAACTCCATTTGGCTCACTAACTTCACACACCTTCAGGCTTCCAAGCAGCTCTCAAGGAAACTCAGTTTTCACACTCTATGCTTAGTGCCCTTTGAGTGCATTATCTAGGAATGAACCTGGTAGAGCATCCCACACAAACGAATGCTCCACATGCGGGTTTCACATGCCACCAACTCCACATTCACAGGCAACTTCAGCGCCACAGCCGTTTTCAGATAGCCCTCAATGCAAAGGCTCTAGACGCAAATATTGGTGTGAGAGCTAATTCAATCAAGGAAACACTGCATGTTGGTGAAGGGCATATTGAAGACGGATCAGCCGAGTGGTTCTTGTGGGAGAACAACTCCATTTGGCTCACTAACTTCACACACCATCAGGCTTCCAAGCAGCTCTCAAGGAAACTCAGTTTTCACACTCTATGCTTAGTGCCCTTTGAGTGCATTATCTAGGAATGAACCTGGTAGAGCATCCCACACAAACGAATGCTCCAAATGCGGGTTTCACATGCCACCAACTCCACATTCTCAGGCAACTTCAGCGCCACAGCCATTTTCAGATAGCCCTCAATGCACAGGCTCTAGATGCAAATATTGGTGTGAGAGCTAATTCAATCAAGGAAACACTGCATGTTGGTGAAGGGCATATTGAAGAAGGATCAGCCGAGTGGTTCTTGTGGGAGAATAACTCCATTTGGCTCACTAACTTCACACACCATCAGGCTTCCAAGCAGCTCTCAAGGAAACTCAGTTTTCACACTCTATGCTTAGTGCCCTTGAATGCATTATCTAGGAATGAACCTGGTAGTGCATCCCACACAAACGAATGCTCCACATGCGGGTTTCACATGCCACCAACTCCACATTCACAGGCAACTTCAGCGCCACAGCCGTTTTCAGATAGCCCTCAATGCAAAGGCTCTAGACGCAAATATTGGTGTGAGAGTTAATTCAATCAAGGAAACACTGCATGTTGGTGAAGGGCATATTGAAGAAGGATCAGCCGAGTGGTTCTTGTGGGAGAACAACTCCATTTGGCTCACTAACTTCAGAAACCGTCAGGCTTCCAAGCAGCTCTCAAGGAAACTCAGTTTTCACACTCTATGCTTAGTGCCCTCTGAGTGCCTAGGACTGAAATGAAGCTTGGTGAGCATCCCACACAAACGAATGCTCCACATGCGGTTTTCACATGCCACCAACTCCACATTGACAGGCAACTTCAGCGCCACAGCCGTTTTCAGATAGCCCTCAATGCAAAGGCTCTAGACGCAAATATTGGTATGAGAGCTAATTCAATCAAGGAAACACTGCATGTTGGTGAAGGGCATATTGAAGAAGGATCAGCCGAGTGGTTCTTGTGGGAGAACAACTCCATTTGGCTCACTAACTTCACACACCATCAGGCTTCCAAGCAGCTCTCAAGGAAACTCAGTTTTCACACTCTATGCTTAGTGCCGTTTGAGTGCCTAGGACTGAAATGAAGCTTGGTGAGCATCCCACACAAACGAATGCTCCACATGCGGGTTTCACATGCCACCAACTCCACATTCACAGGCAACTTCAGCGCCACAGCCGTTTTCAGATAGCCCTCACTGCAAAGGCTCTAGATGCAAATATTGGTGTGAGAGCTAATTCAATCAAGGAAACACTGCATGTTGGTGAAGGGCATATTGAAGAAGGATCAGCCGAGTGGTTCTTGTGGGAGAACAACTCCATTTGGCTCACTAACTTCACACACCATCAGGCTTCCAAGCAGCTCTCAAGGAAACTCAGTTTTCACACTCTATGCTTAGTGCCCTTGAATGCATTATCTAGGAATGAACCTGGTAGTGCATCCCACACAAACGAATGCTCCACATGCGGGTTTCACATGCCACCAACTCCACATTCACAGGCAACTTCAGCGCCACAGCCGTTTTCAGATAGCCCTCAATGCAAAGGCTCTAGACACAAATATTGGTGTGAGAGCTAATTCAATCAAGGAAACACTGCATGTTGGTGAAGGGCATATTGAAGAAGGATCAGCCGAGTGGTTCTTGTGGGAGAACAACTCCATTTGGCTCACTAACTTCACACACCTTCAGGCTTCCAAGCAGCTCTCAAGGAAACTCAGTTTCACACTCTATGCTTAGTGCCCTTTGAGTGCATTATCTAGGAATGAACCTGGTAGAGCATGCCAAACAAACGAATGCTCCACATGCGGGTTTCACATGCCACCAACTCCACATTCACAGGCAACTTCAGCGCCACAGCCATTTTCAGATAGCCCTCAATGCAAAGGCTCTAGATGCAAATATTGGTGTGAGAGTTAATTCAATCAAGGAAACACTGCATGTTGGTGAAGGGCATATTGAAGAAGGATCAGCCGAGTGGTTCTTGTGGGAGAACAACTCCATTTGGCTCACTAACTTCACACACCATCAGGCTTCCAAGCAGCTCTCAAGGAAACTCAGTTTTCACACTCTATGCTTAGTGCCCTCTGAGTGCCTAGGACTGAAATGAAGCTTGGTGAGCATCCCACACAAACGAATGCTCCACATGCGGTTTTCACATGCCACCAACTCCACATTCACAGGCAACTTCAGCGCCACAGCCGATTTCAGATAGCCCTCAATGCAAAGGCTCTAGACGCAAATATTGGTATGAGAGCTAATTCAATCAAGGAAACACTGCATGTTGGTGAAGGGCATATTGAAGAAGGATCAGCCGAGTGGTTCTTGTGGGAGAACAACTCCATTTGGCTCACTAACTTCACACACCATCAGGCTTCCAAGCAGCTCTCAAGGAAACTCAGTTTTCACACTCTATGCTTAGTGCCGTTTGAGTGCCTAGGACTGAAATGAAGCTTGGTGAGCATCCCACACAAACGAATGCTCCACATGCGGGTTTCACATGCCACCAACTCCACATTCACAGGCAACTTCAGCGCCACAGCCGTTTTCAGATAGCCCTCACTGCAAAGGCTCTAGATGCAAATATTGGTGTGAGAGCTAATTCAATCAAGGAAACACTGCATGTTGGTGAAGGGCATATTGAAGAAGGATCAGCCGAGTGGTTCTTGTGGGAGAACAACTCCATTTGGCTCACTAACTTCACACACCATCAGGCTTCCAAGCAGCTCTCAAGGAAACTCAGTTTTCACACTCTATGCTTAGTGCCCTTGAATGCATTATCTAGGAATGAACCTGGTAGTGCATCCCACACAAACGAATGCTCCACATGCGGGTTTCACATGCCACCAACTCCACATTCACAGGCAACTTCAGCGCCACAGCCGTTTTCAGATAGCCCTCAATGCAAAGGCTCTAGACACAAATATTGGTGTGAGAGCTAATTCAATCAAGGGAACACTGCATGTTGGTGAAGGGCATATTGAAGAAGGATCAGCCGAGTGGTTCTTGTGGGAGAACAACTCCATTTGGCTCACTAACTTCACACACCATCAGGCTTCCAAGCAGCTCTCAAGGAAACTCAGTTTTCACACTCTATGCTTAGTGCCCTTTGAGTGCATTATCTAGGAATGAACCTGGTAGAGCATGCCAAACAAACGAAACCTCCACATGCGGGTTTCACATGCCACCAACTCCACATTCACAGGCAACTTCAGCGCCACAGCCGTTTTCAGATAGCCCTCAATGCAAAGGCTCTAGATGCAAATATTGGTGTGAGAGCTAATTCAATCAAGGAAACACTGCATGTTGGTGAAGGGCATATTGAAGAAGGATCAACCGAGTGGTTCTTGTGGGAGAACAACTCCATTTGGCTCACTAACTTCATACACCATCAGGCTTCCAAGCAGCTCTCAAGGAAACTCAGTTTCACACTCTATGCTTAGTGCCCTTTGAGTGCATTATCTAGGAATGAACCTGGTAGAGCATCCCACACAAACGAATGCTCCACATGCGGGTTTCACATGCCACCAACTCCACATTCACAGGCAACTTCAGCGCCACAGCCGTTTTCAGATAGCCCTCAATGCAAAGGCTCTAGACGCAAATATTGGTGTGAGAGCTAATTCAATCAAGGAAACCCTGCATGTTGGTGAAGGGCATATTGAAGAAGGATCAGCCGAGTGGTTCTTGTGGGAGAACAACTCCATTTGGCTCACTAACTTCACACACCATCAGGCTTCCAAGCAGCTCTCAAGGAAACTCAGTTTTCATACTCTATGCTTAGTGCCCTTTGAGTGCATTATCTAGGAATGAACCTGGTAGAGCATCCCACACAAACGAATGCTCCACATGCGGGTTTCACATGCCACCAACACCACATTCTCAGGCAACTTCAGCGCCACAGCCGTTTTCAGATAGCCCTCAATGCAAAGGCTTTAGACGCAAATATTGGTGTGAGAGCTAATTCAATCAAGGAAACACTGCATGTTGGTGAAGGGCATATTGAAGAAGGATCAGCCGAGTGGTTCTTGTGGGAGAACAACTCCATTTGGCTCACTAACTTCACACACCATCAGGCTTCCAAGAAGCTCTCAAGGAAACAGTTTTCAAACTCTATGCTTAGTGCCCTTTGAGTGCCTAGGACTGAAATGAACCTTGGTGAGCATCCCACACAAACGAATGCTCCACATGCGGGTTTCACATGCCACCAACTCCACATTCACAGGCAACTTCAGCGCCACAGCCATTTTCAGATAGCCCTCAATGCAAAGGCTCTAGACGCAAATATTGGTGTGAGAGCTAATTCAATCAAGGAAACACTGCATGTTGGTGAAGGGCATATTGAAGAAGGATCAGCCGAGTGGTTCTTGTGGGAGAACAACTCCATTTGGCTCACTAACTTCACACACCATCAGGCTTCCAAGCAGCTCTCAAGGAAACTCAGTTTTCACACTCTATGCTTAGTGCCCTTTGAGTACCTAGGACTGAAATGACGCTTGGTGAGCATCCCACACAAACGAATGCTCCACATGCGGGTTTCACATGCCACCAACTCCACATTCACAGGCAACTTCAGCGCCACAGTTGTTTTCAGATAGCCCTCAATGCAAAGGCTCTAGACGCAAATATTGGTGTGAGAGCTAATTCAATCAAGGGAACACTGCATGTTGGTGAAGGGCATATTGAAGGAGGATCAGCTGAGTGGTTCTTGTGGGAGAACAACTCCATTTGGCTCACTAACTTCACACACCATCAGGCTTCCAAGCAGCTCTCAAGGAAAACAGTTTTCAAACTCTATGCTTAGTGCCCTTTGAGTGCATTATCTAGGAATGAACCTGGTAGAGCATCCCACACAAACGAATGCTCCACATGCGGGTTTCACATGCCACCAACTCCACATTCACAGGCAACTTCAGCGCCACAGCCCTTGTCAGATAGCCCTCAATGCAAAGGCTCTAGACGCAAATATTGGTGTGAGAGCTAATTCAATCAAGGAAACACTGCATGTTGGTGAAGGGCATATTGAAGAAGGATCAGCCGAGTGGTTCTTGTGGGAGAACAACTCCATTTGGCTCACTAAATTAACACACCATCAGGCTTCCAAGGAGCTCTCAAGGAAACTCAGTTTTCACACTCTATGCTTCGTGCCCTTTGAGTGCATTATCTAGGAATGAACCTGGTAGAGCATCCCACACAAACGAATGCTCCACATGCGGGTTTCACATGCCACCAACTCCACATTCACAGGCAACCTCAACGCCACAGCCGTTTTCAGATAGCCCTCAATGCAAAGGCTCTAGACGCAAATATTGGTGTGAGAGCTAATTCAATCAAGGAAACACTGCATGTTGGTGAAGGGCATATTGAAGAAGGATCAGCCGAGTGGTTCTTGTGGGAGAACAACTCCATTTGGCTCACTAACTTCACACACCATCAGGCTTCCAAGCAGCTCTCAAGGAAACTCAGTTTTCACACTCTATGCTTAGTGCCCTTTGAGTGCCTAGGACTGAAATGAAGCTTGGTGAGCATCCCACACAAACGAATGCTCCACATGCGGGTTTCACATGCCACCAACTCCACATTCTCAGGCAACTTCAGCGCCACAGCCGTTTTCAGATAGCCCTCAATGCAAAGGCTCTAGACGCAAATATTGGTGTGAGAGCTAATTCAATCAAGGAAACACTGCATGTTGGTGAAGGGCATATTGAAGAAGGATCAGCCGAGTGGTTCTTGTGGGAGAACAACTCCATTTGGCTCACTAACTTCACACACCATCAGGCTTCCAAGCAGCTCTCAAGGAAACTCAGTTTTCACACTCTATGCTTAGTGCCCTTTGAGTACCTAGGACTGAAATGACGCTTGGTGAGCATCCCACACAAACGAATGCTCCACATGCGGGTTTCACATGCCACCAACTCCACATTCACAGGCAACTTCAGCGCCACAGCCGTTTTCAGATAGCCCTCAATGCAAAGGCTCTAGACGCAAATATTGGTGTGAGAGCTAATTCAATCAAGGAAACACTGCATGTTGGTGAAGGGCATATTGAAGAAGGATCATCCGAGTGGTTCTTGTGGGAGAACAACTCCATTTGGCTCACTAACTTCACACACCATCAGGCTTCCAAGCAGCTCTCAAGGAAACTCAGTTTTCACACTCTATGCTTAGTGCCCTTTGAGTGCATTATTTAGGAATGAACCTGGTAGAGCATCCCACACAAACGAATGCTCCACATGCGGGTTTCACATGCCACCAACTCCACATTCACAGGCAACTTCAGCGCCACAGCCCTTTTCAGATAGCCCTCAATGCAAAGGCTCTAGACGCAAATATTGGTGTGAGAGCTAATTCAATCAAGGAAACACTGCATGTTGGTGAAGGGCATATTGAAGAAGGATCAGCCGAGTGGTTCTTGTGGGAGAACAACTCCATTTGGCTCACTAAATTAACACACCATCAGGCTTCCAAGGAGCTCTCAAGGAAACTCAGTTTTCACACTCTATGCTTAGTGCCCTTTGTGTGCATTATCTAGGAATGAACCTGGTAGAGCATCCCACACAAACGAATGCTCCACATGCGGGTTTCACATGCCACCAACTCCACATTCACAGGCAACCTCAACGCCACAGCCGTTTTCAGATAGCCCTCAATGCAAAGGCTCTAGACGCAAATATTGGTGTGAGAGCTAATTCAATCAAGGAAACACTGCATGTTGGTGAAGGGCATATTGAAGAAGGATCAGCCGAGTGGTTCTTGTGGGAGAACAACTCCATTTGGCTCACTAACTTCACACACCATCAGGCTTCCAAGCAGCTCTCAAGGAAACTCAGTTTTCACACTCTATGCTTAGTGCCCTTTGAGTGCCTAGGACTGAAATGAAGCTTGGTGAGCATCCCACACAAACGAATGCTCCACATGCGGGTTTCACATGCCACCAACTCCACATTCACAGGCAACTTCAGCGCCACAGCCGTTTTCAGATAGCCCTCAATGCAAAGGCTCTAGACGCAAATATTGGTGTGAGAGCTAATTCAATCAAGGAAACACTGCATGTTGGTGAAGGGCATATTGAAGAAGGATCAGCCGAGTGGTTCTTGTGGGAGAACAACTCCATTTGGCTCACTAACTTCACACACCATCAGGCTTCCAAGCAGCTCTCAAGGAAACTCAGTTTTCACACTCTATGCTTAGTGCCCTTTGAGTGCCTAGGACTGAAATGAAGCTTGGTGAGCATCCCACACAAACGAATGCTCCACATGCGGGTTTCACATGCCACCAACTCCACATTCTCAGGAAACTTCAGCGCCACAGCCGTTTTCAGATAGCCCTCAATGCAAAGGCTCTAGACGCAAATATTGGTGTGAGAGCTAATTCAATCAAGGAAACACTGCATGTTGGTGAAGGGCATATTGAAGAAGGATCAGCCGAGTGGTTCTTGTGGGAGAACAACTCCATTTGGCTCACTAACTTCACACACCATCAGGCTTCCAAGCAGCTCTCAAGTAAACAGTTTTCAAACTCTATGCTTAGTGCCCTTTGAGTGCCTAGGACTGAAATGAACCTTGGTGAGCATCCCACACAAACGAATGCTCCACATCCGGGTTTCACATGCCACCAACTCCACATTCACAGGCAACTTCAGCGCCACAGCCATTTTCAGATAGCCCTCAATGCAAAGGCTCTAGACGCAAATATTGGTGTGAGAGCTAATTCAATCAAGGAAACACTGCATGTTGGTGAAGGGCATATTGAAGAAGGATCAGCCGAGTGGTTCTTGTGGGAGAACAACTCCATTTGGCTCACTAACTTCACACACCATCAGGCTTGCAAGCAGCTCTCAAGGAAACTCAGTTTTCACACTCTATGCTTAGTGCCCTTTGAGTGCATTATCTAGGAATGAACCTGGTAGAGCATCCTACACAAACGAATGCTCCACATGCGGGTTTCACATGCCACCAACTCCACATTCACAGGCAACTTCAGCGCCACAGCCGTTTTCAGATAGCCCTCAATGCAAAGGCTTTAGACGCAAATATTGGTGTGAGAGCTAATTCAATCAAGGAAACACTGCATGTTGATGAAGGGCATATTGAAGAAGGATCAGCCGAGTGGTTCTTGTGGGAGAACAACTCCATTTGGCTCACTAACTTCACACACCATCAGGTTTGCAAGCAGCTCTCAAGGAAACTCAGTTTTCACACTCTATGCTTAGTGCCCTTTGAGTGCATTATCTAGGAATGAACCTGGTAGAGCATCCTACACAAACGAATGCTCCACATGCGGGTTTCACATGCCACCAACTCCACATTCACAGGCAACTTCAGCGCCACAGCCGTTTTCAGATAGCCCTCAATGCAAAGGCTTTAGACGCAAATATTGGTGTGAGAGCTAATTCAATCAAGGAAACACTGCATGTTGGTGAAGGGCATATTGAAGAAGGATCAGCCGAGTGGTTCTTGTGGGAGAACAACTCCATTTGGCTCACTAACGTCACACACCATCAGGCTTCCAAGCAGCTCTCAAGGAAACTCAGTTTTCACACTCTATGCTTAGTGCCCTTTGAGTGCATTATCTAGGAATGAACCTGGTAGAGCATCCTACACAAACGAATGCTCCACATGCGGGTTTCACATGCCACCAACTCCACATTCTCAGGCAACTTCAGCGCCACAGCCGTTTTCAGATAGCCCTCAATGCAAAGGCTCTAGACACAAATATTGGTGTGACAGCTAATTCAATCAAGGAAACACTGCATGTTGGTGAAGGTCATATTGAAGAACGATCAGCCGAGTGGTTCTTGTGGGAGAACAACTCCATTTGGCTCACTAACATCACACACCATCAGGCTTCCAAGCAGCTCTCAAGGAAACTCAGTTTTCACACTCTATGCTTAGTGCCCTTTGAGTGCCTAGGACTGAAATGAAGCTTGGTGAGCATCCCACACAAACAAATGCTCCACATGCGGGTTTCACATGCCACCAACTCCACATTCACAGGCAACTTCAGCGCCACAGCCGTTTTCAGATAGCCCTCAATGCAAAGGCTTTAGACGCAAATATTGGTGTGAGAGCTAATTCAATCAAGGAAACACTGCATGTTGGTGAAGGGCATATTGAAGAAGGATCAGCCGAGTGGTTCTTGTGGGAGAACAACTCCATTTGGCTCACTAACTTCACACACCATCAGGCTTGCAAGCAGCTCTCAAGGAAACTCAGTTTTCACACTCTATGCTTAGTGCCCTTTGAGTGCATTATCTAGGAATGAACCTGGTAGAGCATCCTACACAAACGAATGCTCCACATGCGGGTTTCACATGCCACCAACTCCACATTCACAGGCAACTTCAGCGCCACAGCCGTTTTCAGATAGCCCTCAATGCAAAGGCTTTAGACGCAAATATTGGTGTGAGAGCTAATTCAATCAAGGAAACACTGCATGTTGGTGAAGGGCATATTGAAGAAGGATCAGCCGAGTGGTTCTTGTGGGAGAACAACTCCATTTGGCTCACGAACGTCACACACCATCAGGCTTCCAAGCAGCTCTCAAGGAAACTCAGTTTTCACACTCTATGCTTAGTGCCCTTTGAGTGCATTATCTAGGAATGAACCTGGTAGAGCATCCTACACAAACGAATGCTCCACATGCGGGTTTCACATGCCACCAACTCCACATTCTCAGGCAACTTCAGCGCCACAGCCGTTTTCAGATAGCCCTCAATGCAAAGGCTCTAGACACAAATATTGGTGTGACAGCTAATTCAATCAAGGAAACACTGCATGTTGGTGAAGGTCATATTGAAGAACGATCAGCCGAGTGGTTCTTGTGGGAGAACAACTCCATTTGGCTCACTAACATCACACACCATCAGGCTTCCAAGCAGCTCTCAAGGAAACTCAGTTTTCACACTCTATGCTTAGTGCCCTTTGAGTGCCTAGGACTGAAATGAAGCTTGGTGAGCATCCCACACAAACAAATGCTCCACATGCGGGTTTCACATGCCACCAACTCCACATTCACAGGCAACTTCAGCGCCACAGCCGTTTTCAGATAGCCCTCAATGCAAAGGCTCCAGACGCAAATATTGGTGTGCGAGCTAATTCAATCAAGGAAACACTGCATGTTGGTGAAGGGCATATTGAAGAAGGATCAGCCGAGTGGTTCTTGTGGGAGAACAACTCCATTTGGCTCACTAACCTCACACACCATCAGGCTTGCAAGCAGCTCTCAAGGAAACTCAGTTTTCACACTCTATGCTTAGTGCTCTTTGAGTGCATTATCTAGGAATGAACCTGGTAGAGCATCCTACACAAACGAATGCTCCACATGCGGGTTTCACATGCCACCAACTCCACATTCACAGGCAACTTCAGCGCCACAGCCGTTTTCAGATAGCCCTCAATGCAAAGGCTCTAGACACAAATATTGCTGTGAGAGCTAATTCAAACAAGGAAACACTGCATGTTGGAGAAGGGCATATTGAAGAAGGATCAGCCGAGTGGTTCTTGTGGGAGAACAACTCCATTTGGCTCACTAACTTCACACACCATCAGGCTTCCAAGCAGCTCTCAAGGAAACTCAGTTTTCACACTCTATGCTTAGTGCCCTTTGAGTGCCTAGGACTGAAAGGACGCTTGGTGAGCATCCCCACACAAACGAATGCTCCACATGCGGGTTTCACATGCCACCAACTCCACATTCTCAGGCAACTTCAGCGCCACAGCCGTTTTCAGATAGCCCTCAATGCAAAGGCTCCAGACGCAAATATTGGTGTGAGAGCTAATTCAATCAAGGAAACACTGCATGTTGGTGAAGGGCATATTGAAGAAGGATCAGCCGAGTGGTTCTTGTGGGAGAACAACTCCATTTGGCTCACTAACTTCACACACCATCAGGCTTCCAAGCAGCTCTCAAGGAAACTCAGTTTTCACACTCTATGCTTAGTGCCCTTTGATTGCATTATCTAGGAATGAACCTGGTAGAGATCCTACACAAACGAATGCTCCACATGCGGGTTTCACATGCCACCAACTCCACATTCTCACGCAACTTCAGCGCCACAGCCGTTTTCAGATAGCCCTCAATGCAAAGGCTCTAGACGCAAATATTGGTGTGAGAGCTAATTCAATCAAGGAAACACTGCATGTTGGTGAAGGGCATATTGAAGAAGGATCAGCCTATTGGTTCTTGTGGGAGAACAACTCCATTTGGCTCACTAACTTCACACACCATCAGGCTTCCAAGCAGCTCTCAAGGAAACTCAGTTTTCACACTCTATGCTTAGTGACTTTGAGTGCATTATCTAGGAATGAACCTGGTAGAGCATCCCACACAAACGAATGCTCCACATGCGGGTTTCACATGCCACCAACTCCACATTCTCAGGCAACTTCATCGCCACAGCCGTTTTCAGATAGCCCTCAATGCAAACGCTCTAGACACAAATATTGCTGTGAGAGCTAATTCAATCAAGGAAACACTGCATGTTGGTGAAGGGCATATTGAAGAAGGATCAGCCGAGTGGTTCTTGTGGGAGAACAACTCCATTTGGCTCACTAACTTCACACACCATCAGGCTTCCAAGCAGCTCTCAAGGAAACTCAGTTTTCACACTCTATGCTTAGTGCCCTTTGAGTGCATTATCTAGGAATGAACCTGGTAGAGCATCCCACACAAACGAATGCTCCACATGCGGGTTTCACATGCCACCAACTCTACATACTCACGCAACTTCAGCGCCACAGCCGTTTTCAGATAGCCCTCAATGCAAAGGCTCTAGACACAAATATTGGTGTGACAGCTAATTCAATCAAGGAAACACTGCATGTTGGTGAAGGGCATATTGAAGAAGGATCAGCCGAGTGATTCTTGTGGGAGAACAACTCCATTTGGCTCACTAACGTCACACACCATCAGGCTTCCAAGCAGCTCTCAAGGAAACTCAGTTTTCACACTCTATGCTTAGTGCCCTTTGAGTGCATTATCTAGGAATGAACCTGGTAGAGCATCCCACACAAACGAATGCTCCACATGCGGGTTTCACATGCCACCAACTCCACATTCACAGGCAACTTCAGCGCCACAGCCGTTTTCAGATAGCCCTCAATGCAAAGGCTCTAGACGCAAATATTGGTGTGAGAGCTAATTCAATCAAGGAAACACTGCATGTTGGTGAAGGGCATATTGAAGAAGGATCAGCCGAGTGGTTCTTGTGGGAGAACAACTCCATTTGGCTCACTAACTTCACACACCATCAGGCTTCCAAGCAGCTCTCAAGGAAACTCAGTTTTCACACTCTATGCTTAGTGCCCTTTGAGTGCCTAGGACTGAAATGAAGCTTGGTGAGCATCCCACACAAACGAATGCTCCACATGCGGGTTTCACATGCCACCAACTCCACATTCTCACGCAACTTCAGCACCACAGCCATTTCAAGATAGCCCTCAATGCAAAGGCTCTAGACACAAATATTGCTGTGACAGCTAATTCAATCAAGGAAA
Organism: Ochotona princeps; assembly: GCF_030435755.1. Taxonomy (NCBI): domain Eukaryota; kingdom Metazoa; phylum Chordata; class Mammalia; order Lagomorpha; family Ochotonidae; genus Ochotona; species Ochotona princeps. Next base: position 118,826 of record NW_026700500.1, on the reverse strand, counting down.
CACTGCATGTTGGTGAAGGGCATATTGAAGAAGGATCAGCCGAGTGGTTCTTGTGGGAGAACAACTCCATTTGGCTCACTAACTTCACACACCATCAGGTTTCCAAGCAGCTCTCAAGGAAACTCAGTTTTCACACTCTATGCTTAGTGCCCTTTGAGTACATTATCTAGGAATGAACCTGGTAGAGCATCCCACACAAATGAAAGCTATACATGCGGGTTTCACATGCCACCAACTCCACATTCTCACGCAACTTCAGCGCCACAGCCGTTTTCAGATAGCCCTCAATGCAAAGGCTCTAGACACAAATATTTGTGTGAGAGCTAATTCAATCAATGAAACAATGCCTGTTGGTGAAGGGCATATTGAAGAAGGATCAGCCGAGTGGTTCTTGTGGGAGAACAACTCCGTTTGGCTCACTAACTACACACACCATCAGGCTTCCAAGCAGCTCTCAAGGAAACTCAGTTTTCACACTCTATGCTTAGTGCCCTTTGAGTGCCTAGGACTGAAATGAAGCTTGGTGAGCATCCCACACAAACGAATGCTCCACATGCGGGTTTCACATGCCACCAACTCCACATTCACAGGCAACTTCAGCGCCACAGCCGTTTTCAGATAGCCCTCAATGCAAAGGCTCTAGACACAAATATTGGTGTGAGAGCTAATTCAATCAAGGAAACACTGCATGTTGGTGAAGGGCATATTGAAGAAGGATCAGCCGAGTGGTTCTTGTGGGAGAACAACTCCATTTGGCTCACTAACTTCACACACCATCAGGCTTCCAAGCAGCTCTCAAGGAAACTCAGTTTTCTCACTTTATGCTTAGTGCCCTTTTGTGCATTATCTAGGACTGAAATGAAGCTTGGTGAGCATCCCACACAAACGAATGCTCCACATGCGGGTTTCACATGCCACCAACTCCACATTCACAGGCAACTTCAGCGCCACAGCCATTTTAGGATAGCCCTCAAGGCAAAGGCTCTAGACGCAAATATTGGTGTGAGAGCTAATTCAATCAAGGAAACACTGCATGTTGGTGAAGGGCATATTGAAGAAGGATCAGCCGAGTGGTTCTTGTGGGAGAACAACTCCATTTGGCTCACTAACTTCACACACCATCAGGCTTCCAAGCAGCTCTCAAGGAAACTCAGTTTTCACACTCTATGCTTAGTGCCCTTTGAGTGCATTATCTAGGAATGAACCTGGTAGAGCATCCCAAACAAACGAATGCTCCACATGCGGGTTTCACATGCCACCAACTCCACATTCACAGGCAACTTCAGCGCCTCAGCCGTTTTCAGATAGCCCTCAATGCAAAGGCTCTAGATGCAAATATTGGTGTGAGAGCTAATTCAATCAAGGAAACACTGCATGTTGGTGAAGAGCATATTGAAGAAGGATCAGCCGAGTGGTTCTTGTGGGAAAACAATTCCATTTGGCTCACTAACTTCACACACCATCAGGCTTCCAAATAGCTCTCAAGGAAACTCAGTTTTCACACTCAATGCTTAGTGCCCTTTGAGTGCATTATCTAGGAATGAACCTGGTAGAGCATCCCACACAAACGAATGCTCCACATGCGGGTTTCACATGCCACCAACTCCACATTGACAGGCAACTTCAGCGCCACAGCCGTTTTCAGATAGCCCTCAATGCAAAGGCTCTAGACACAAATATTGGTGTGAGAGCTAATTCAATCAAGGAAACACTGCATGTTGATGAAGGGCATATTGAAGAAGGATCAGCCGAGTGGTTCTTGAGGGAGAACAACTCCATTTGGTTCACTAACTTCACACCCCATCAGGCTTCCAAGCAGATCTCAAGGAAACTCATTTTTCACACTCTATGCTTAGTGCCCTTTGAGTGCCAAGGACTGAAATGAAGCTTGGTGAGCATCCCACACAAACGAATGCTCCACATGCGGGTTTCACATGCCACCAACTCCACATTCACAGGCAACTTCAGCGCCACAGCCATTTTCAGATAGCCCTCAATGCAAAGGCTCTAGACGCAAATACTGGTGTGAGAGCTAATTCAATCAAGGAAACACTGCATGTTGGTGAAGGGCATATTGAAGAAGGATCAGCCGAGTGGTTCTTGTGGGAGAACAACTCCATTTGCCTCACTAACTTCACACACCATCAGGCTTCCAAGCAGCTCTCAAGGAAACTCAGTTTTCACACTCTATGCTTAGTGCCCTTTGAGTGCCTAGGACTGAAATGAAGCTTGGTGAGCATCCCACACAAACGAATGCTCCACATGCTTGTTTCACATGCCCCCAACTCCACATTCTCAGGCAACTTCAGCGCCACAGCCGGTTTCAGATAGCCCTCAATGCAAAGGCTCTAGACGCAAATATTGGTGTGAGAGCTAATTCAATCAAGGAAACACTGCATGTTGGTGAAGGGCATATTGAAGAAGGATCAGCCGAGTGGTTCTTGTGGGAGAACAACTCCATTTGGCTCACTAACTTCACACACCATCAGGCTTCCAAGCAGCTCTCAAGGAAACTCAGTTTTCACACTCTATGCTTAGTGCCCTTTGAGTGCATTATCTAGGAATGAACCTGGTAGAGCATCCCACACAAACGAATGCTCCACATGCGGCTTTTACATGCCACAAACTCCACATTCTCAGGCAACTTCAGCGCCACAGCCGTTTTCAGATAGCCCTCAATGCAAAGGCTCTAGACGCAAATATTGCTGTGAGAGCTAATTCAATCAAGGAAACACTGCATGTTGGTGAAGGGCATATTGAAGAAGGATCAGCCGAGTGGTTCTTGTGGGAGAACAACTCCATTTGGCTCACTAACTTCACACACCATCAGGCTTCCAAGCAGCTCTCAAGGAAACTCAGTTTTCTCACTTTATGCTTAGTGCCCTTTGAGTGCATTATCTAGGACTGAAATGAAGCTGGTAGAGCATCCCACACAAACGAATGCTCCACATGCGGGTTTCACATGCCACCAACTCCACATTCACAGGCAACTTCAGCGCCACAGCCGTTTTCAGATAGCCCTCAATGCAAAGGCTCTAGACGCAAATATTGGTGTGAGAGCTAATTCAATCAAGGAAACACTGCATGTTGGTGAAGGGCATATTGAAGAAGGATCAGCCAAGTGGTTATTGTGGGAGAACAACTCCATTTGGCTCACTAACTTCACACACCATCAGGCTTCCAAGCAGCTCTCAAGGAAACTCAGTTTTCACACTCTATGCTTAGTGCCCTTTGAGTACATTATCTAGGAATGAACCTGGTAGAGCATCCCACACAAACGAATGCTCCACATGCGGGTTTCACATGCCACCAACTCCACATTCACAGGCAACTTCAGCGCCACAGCCGTTTTCAGATAGCCCTCAATGCAAAGGCTCTAGACACAAATATTGGTGTGAGAGCTAATTCAATCAAGGAAACACTGCATGTTGGTGAAGGGCATATTGAAGAAGGATCAGCCGAGTGGTTCTCGTGGGAGAACAACTCCATTTGGCTCACTAACTTCACACACCATCAGGCTTCCAAGCAGCTCTCAAGGAAACTCAGATTTCACACTCTATGCTTAGTGCCCTTTGAGTGCATTATCTAGGAATGAACCTGGTAGAGCATCCCACACAAACGAATGCTCCACATGCGGGTTTCACATGCCACCAACTCCACATTCACAGGCAACTTCAGCGCCACAGCCGTTTTCAGATAGCCCTCAATGCAAAGGCTCTAGACACAAATATTGGTGTGAGAGCTAATTCAATCAAGGAAACACTGCATGTTGGTGAAGGGCATATTGAAGAAGGATCAGCCGAGTGGTTCTTGTGGGAGAACAACTCCATTTGGCTCACTAACTTCACACACCATCAGGCTTCCAAGCAGCTCTCAAGGAAACTCAGTTTTCACACTCTATGCTTCGTGCCCTTTGAGTGCATTATCTAGGAATGAACCTGGTAGAGCATCCCACACAAACGAATGCTCCACATGCGGGTTTCAAATGCCACCAACTCCACATTCTCAGGCAACTTCAGCGCCACAGCCGTTTTCAGATAGCCCTCAATGCAAAGGCTCTAGACACAAATATTGCTGTGAGAGCTAATTCAATCAAGGAAACACTGCATGTTGGTGAAGGGCATATTGAAGAAGGATCAGCCGAGTGGTTCTTGTGGGAGAACAACTCCATTTGGCTCACTAACTTCACACACCATCAGGCTTCCAAGCAGCTCTCAAGGAAACTCAGTTTTCTCACTTTATGCTTAGTGCCCTTTGAGTGCCTAGGACTGAAATGAAGCTGGTAGAGCATCCCACACAAACGAATGCTCCACATGCGGGTTTCACATGCCACCAACTCCACATTCACAGCCAACTTCAGCGCCACAGCCGTTTTCAGATAGCCCTCAATGCAAAGGCTCTAGACGCAAATATTGGTGTGAGAGCTAATTCAATCAAGGAAACACTGCATGTTGGTGAAGGGCATATTGAAGAAGGATCAGCCAAGTGGTTATTGTGGGAGAACAACTCCATTTGGCTCACTAACTTCACACACCATCAGGCTTCCAAGCAGCTCTCAAGGAAACTCAGTTTTCACACTCTATGCTTAGTGCCCTTTGAGTGCCTAGGACTGAAATGAAGCTTGGTGAGCATCCCACACAAACGAATGCTCCACATGCAGGTTTCACATGCCACCAACTCCACATTCACAGGCAACTTTAGCGCCACAGCCGTTTTCAGATAGCTCTCAATGCAAAGGCTCTAGGCACAAATATTGGTGTGAGAGCTAATTCAATCAAGGAAACACTGCATGTTGGTGAAGGGCATATTGAAGAAGGATCAGCCGAGTGGTTCTTGTGGGAGAACAACTCCATTTGGCTCACTAACTTCACACACCATCAGGCTTCCAAGCAGCTCTCAAGGAAACTCAGTTTTCACACTCTATGCTTAGTGCCCTTTGCGTGCATTATCTAGGAATGAACCTGGTAGAGCATCCCACACAAACGAATGCTCCACATGCGGGTTTCACATGCCACCAACTCCACATTCACAGCCAACTTCAGCGCCACAGCCGTTTTCAGATAGCCCTCAATGCAAAGGCTCTAGACGCAAATATTGGTGTGAGAGCTAATTCAATCAAGGAAACACTGCATGTTGATGAAGGGCATATTGAAGAAGGATCAGCCGAGTGGTTCTTGTGGGAGAACAACTCCATTTGGCTCACTAACTTCACACACCATCAGGCTTCCAAGCAGCTCTCAAGGAAACTCAGTTTTCACACTCTATGCTTAGTGCCCTTTGAGTGCATTATCTAGGAATGAACCTGGTAGAGCATCCCACACAAACGAATGCTCCACATGCGGGTTTCACATGCCACCAACTCCACATTCACAGGCAACTTTAGCGCCACAGCCGTTTTCAGATAGCCCTCAATGCAAAGGCTCTACACACAAATATTGGTGTGAGAGCTAATTCAATCAAGGAAACAGTGCATGTTGGTGAAGGGCATATTGAAGAAGGATCAGCCGAGTGGTTCTTGTGGGAGAACAACTCCATTTGGCTCACTAACTTCACACACCATCAGGCTTCCAAGCAGCTCTCAAGGAAACTCAGTTTTCACACTCTATGCTTAGTGCTCTTTCACTGCATTATCTAGAAATGAACATATTAGAGCAATCCACACAACAGAATGCTCCACATGCGGGTTTCACATGCCACCAACTCCACATTCACAGGCAACTTCAGCGCCACAGCCGTTTTCAGATAGCCCTCAATGCAAAGGCTCTAGACGCAAGTATTGGTGTGAGAGCTAATTCAATCAAGGAAACACTGCATGTTGGTGAAGGGCATATTGAAGAAGGATCAGCCGAGTGGTTCTTGTGGGAGAACAACTCCATTTGGCTCACTAACTTCACACACCATCAGGCTTCCAAGCAGCTCTCAAGGAAACTCAGTTTTCACACTCTATGCTTAGTGCCCTTTGAGTGCATTATCTAGAAATGAAGCTTGGTGAGCATCCCACACAAACGAATGCTCCACATGCGGGTTTCACATGCCACCAACTCCACATTCACAGGCAACTTCAGCGCCACAGCCATTTTAAGATAGCCCTCAATGCAAAGGCTCTAGACGCAAATATTGGTGTGAGAGCTAATTCAATCAAGGAAACACTGCATGTTGGTGAAGGGCATATTGAAGAAGGATCAGCCGAGTGGTTCTTGTGGGAGAACAACTCCATTTGGCTCACTAACTTAACACAATCAGGCTTCCAAGCAGCTCTCAAGGAAACTCAGTTTTCACACTTTATGCTTAGTGCCCTTTGAGTGCCTAGGACTGAAATAAAGCTGGTAGAGCATCCCACACAAACGAATGCTCCACATGCGGGTTTCACATGCCACCAACTCCACATTCACAGGCAACTTTAGCGCCACAGCCGTTTTCAGATAGCCCTCAATGCAAAGGCTCTAGATGCAAATATTGGTGTGAGAGCTAATTCAATCAAGGAAACACTGCATGTTGGTGAAGGGCATATTGAAGAAGGATCAGCCGAGTGGTTCTTGTGGGAGAACAACTCCATTTGGCTCACTAACTTCACACACCATCAGGCTTCCAAGCAGCTCTCAAGGAAACTCAGTTTTCACACTTTGTGCTTAGTGCCCTTTGAGTGCCTAGGACTGAAATGAAGCTGGTAGAGCATCCCACACAAACGAATGCTCCACATGCGGGTTTCACATGCCACCAACTCCACATTCACAGGCAACTTTAGCGCCACAGCCGTTTTCAGATAGCCCTAAATGCAAAGGCTCTAGACACAAATATTGGTGTGAGAGCTAATTCAATCAAGGAAACACTGCATGTTGGTGAAGGGCATATTGAAGAAGGATCAGCCGAGTGGTTCTTGTGGGAGAACAACTCCATTTGGTTCACTAACTTCACACACCATCAGGCTTCCAAGCAGCTCTCAAGCAAACTCAGTTTTCACACTTTATGCTTAGTGCCCTTTGAGTGCCTAGGACTGAAATAAAGCTGGTAGAGCATCCAACACAAACGAATGCTCCACATGCGGGTTTCACATGCCACCAACTCCACATTCACAGGCAACTTTAGCGCCACAGCTGTTTTCAGATAGCCCTCAATGCAAAGGCTCTAGACACAAATATTGGTGTGAGAGCTAATTCAATCAAGGAAACACTGCATGTTGGTGAAGGGCATATTAAAGAAGGATCAGCCGAGTGGTTCTTGTGGGAGAACAACTCCATTTGGCTCACTAACTTCACACACCATCAGGCTTCCAAGCAGCTCTCAAGGAAACTCAGTTTTCACACTCTATGCTTAGTGCCCTTTGAGTGCCTAGGACTGAAATGAAGCTTGGTGAGCATCCCACACAAACGAATGCTCCACATGCGGGTTTCACATGCCACCAACTCCACATTCACAGGCAACTTCAGCGCCACAGCCGTTTTCAGATATCCCTCAATGCAAAGGCTCTAGACACAAATACTGGTGTGAGAGTTAATTCAATCAAGGAAACAGTGCATGTTGGTGAAGGGCATATTGAAGAAGGATCAGCCGAGTGGTTCTTGTGGGAGAACAACTCCATTTGGCTCACTAACTTCACACACCATCAGGCTTCCAAGCAGCTCTCAAGGAAACTCAGTTTTCACACTCTATGCTTAGTGCCCTTTGAGTGCCCAGGACTGAAATGAAGCTTGGTGAGCATCCCACACAAACGAATGCTCCACATGCGGGTTTCACATGCCACCAACTCCACATTCACAGGCAACTTCAGCGCCACAGCCGTTTTCAGATAGCCCTCAATGCAAAGGCTCTAGACGCAAATATTGGTGTGAGAGCTAATTCAATCAAGGAAACACTGCATGTTGGTGAAGGGCATATTTTTTTTAATTATTTATTATTTAACTTCAGTAATTACAATGTATTATGTGACACAGTTACATAGATACTTGGGTTCTCCCCCCCCCCCTTAAACCCTCCCACCATGGTGGATTCCTCCACCTTATTGCATAACCACAGCTCAAGTTCAGTTGAGATTTCCCCATTGCAAGCGTATACCAAACATAGAGTCCAGCATCTTATTGTCCCGTCAAGTTCAACGGTTGAAGAAGGATCAGCCGAGTGGTTCTTGTGGGAGAACAACTCCATTTGGCTCACTAACTTCACACACCATCAGGCTTCCAAGCAGCTCTCAAGGAAACTCAGTTTTCACACTCTATGCTTAGTGCCCTTTGAGTGCATTATCTAGGAATGAACCTAGTAGAGCATCCCACACAAACGAATGCTCCACATGCGGGTTTCACATGCCACCAACTCCACATTCACAGGCAACTTCAGCGCCACAGCCGTTTTCAGATAGCCCTCAATGCAAAGGCTCTAGACGCAAATATTGGTGTGAGAGCTAATTCAATCAAGGAAACACTGCATGTTGGTGAAGGGCATATTTTTTTTAATTATTTATTATTTAACTTCAGTAATTACAATGTATTATGTGACACAGTTACATAGATACTTGGGTTCTCCCCCCCCCCTTAAACCCTCCCACCATGGTGGATTCCTCCACCTTATTGCATAACCACAGCTCAAGTTCAGTTGAGATTTCCCCATTGCAAGCGTATACCAAACATAGAGTCCAGCATCTTATTGTCCCGTCAAGTTCAACGGTTGAAGAAGGATCAGCCGAGTGGTTCTTGTGGGAGAACAACTCCATTTGGCTCACTAACTTCACACACCATCAGGCTTCCAAGCAGCTCTCAAGGAAACTCAGTTTTCACACTCTATGCTTAGTGCCCTTTGAGTGCATTATCTAGGAATGAACCTAGTAGAGCATCCCACACAAACGAATGCTCCACATGCGGGTTTCACATGCCACCAACTCCACATTCTCAGGCAACTTCAGCGCCACAGCCGTTTTCAGATAGCCCTCAATGCAAAGGCTCTAGACACAAATATTGGTGTGGGGGCTAATTCAATCAAGGAAACACTGCATGTTGGTGAAGGGCATATTGAAGAAGGATCAGCCGAGTGGTTCTTGTGGGAGAAAAACTCCATTTGGCTCACTAAATTCACACACCATCAGGCTTCCAAGCAGCTCTCAAGGAAACTCAGTTTTCACACTCTATGCTTAGTGCCCTTTGAGTGCATTATCTAGGATTTAATCTGGTAGAGCATCCCACACAAACGAATGCTCCACATGCGGTTTTTACATGCCACCAACTCCACATTCACAGGCAACTTCAGCGCCACAGCCGTTTTCAGATAGCCCTCAATGCAAAGGCTCTAGACGCAAATATTGGTGTGAGAGCTAATTCAATCAAGGAAACACTGCATGTTGGTGAAGGGCATATTGAAGAAGGATCAGCCGAGTGGTTCTTGTGGGAGAACAACTCCATTTGGCTCACTAACTTCACACACCATCAGGCTTCCAAGCAGCTCTCAAGGAAACTCAGTTTTCACACTCTATGCTTAGTGCCCTTTGAGTGCCTAGGACTGAAATGAAGCTGGTAGAGCATCCCACACAAACGAATGCTCCACATGCGGGTTTCACAGGCCACCAACTCCACATTCTCAGGCAACTTCAGCGCCACAGCCGTTTTCAGATAGCCCTCAATGCAAAGGCTCTAGACGCAAATATTGGTGTGAGAGCTAATTCAATCAAGGAAACACTGCATGTTGGTGAAGGGCATATTGAAGAAGGATCAGCCGAGTGGTTCTTGTGGGAGAACAACTCCATTTGGCTCACTAACTTCACACACCATCAGGCTTCCAAGCAGCTCTCAAGGAAACTCAGTTTTCACACTCTATGCTTAGTGCCCTTTGAGTGCATTATCTAGGAATGAACCTGGTAGAACATCCCACACAAACGAATGCTCCACATGCGGGTTTCACATGCCACCAACTCCACATTCACAGGCAACTTCAGCGCCACAGCCGTTTTCAGATAGCCCTCAATGCAAAGGCTCTAGACGCAAATATTGGTGTGAGAGCTAATTCAATCAAGGAAACACTGCATGTTGGTGAAGGGCATATTTTTTTAAATTATTTATTATTTAACTTCAGTAATTACATTGTATTATGTGACACAGTTACATAGATACTTGGGTTCTCCCAACCCCTCCCCAAACCCTCCCACCATGGTGGATTAGTCCACCTTATTGCATAACCACAGCTCAAGTTCAGTTGAGATTTCCCCATTGCAAGCGTATACCAAACATAGAGTCCAGCATCTTTTTGTCCCGTCAAGTTCAACGGTTGAAGAAGGATCAGCCGAGTGGTTCTTGTGGGAGAACAACTCCATTTGGCTCACTAACTTCACACACCATCAGGCTTCATAGCAGCTCTCAAGGAAACTCAGTTTTCACACTCTATGCTTAGTGCCCTTTGAGTGCATTATCTAGGAATGAACCTAGTAGAGCATCCCACACAAACGAATGCTCCACATGCGGGTTTCACATGCCACCAACTCCACATTCTCAGGCAACTTTAGCGCCACAGCCGTTTTCAGATAGCCCTCAATGCAAAGGCTCTAGACACAAATATTGGTGTGAGAGCTAATTCAATCAAGGAAACACTGCATGTTGATGAAGGGCATATTGAAGAAGGATCAGCCGAGTGGTTCTTGTGGGAGAACAACTCCATTTGGCTCACTAACTTCACACACCATCAGGCTTCCAAGCAGCTCTCAAGGAAACTCAGTTTTCACACTCTATGCTTAGTGCCCTTTGAGTGCATTATCTAGGAATGAACCTGGTAGAGCATCCCACACAAACGAATGCTCCACATGCGGTTTTTACATGCCACCAACTCCACATTCACAGGCAACTTCAGCGCCACAGCCGTTTTCAGATAGCCCTCAATGCAAAGGCTCTAGACACAAATATTGGTGTGAGAGCTAATTCAATCAAGGAAACACTGCATGTTGGTGAAGGGCATATTGAAGAAGGATCAGCCGAGTGGTTCTTGAGGGAGAACAACTCCATTTGGCTCACTAACTTCACACACCATCAGGCTTCCAAGCAGCTCTCAAGGAAACTCAGTTTTCACACTCTATGCTTAGTGCCCTTTGAGTGCCTAGGACTGAAATGAAGCTGGTAGAGCATCCCACACAAACGAATGCTCCACATGCGGGTTTCACATGACACCAACTCCACATTCACAGGCAACTTCAGCGCCACAGCCGTTTTCAGATAGCCCTCAATGCAAAGGCTCTAGACGCAAATATTGGTGTGAGAGCTAATTCAATCAAGGAAACACTGCATGTTGGTGAAGGGCATATTGAAGAAGGATCAGCCGAGTGGTTCTTGTGGGAGAACAACTCCATTTGGCTCACTAACTTCACACACCATCAGGCTTCCAAGCAGCTCTCAAGGAAACTCAGTTTTCACACTCTATGCTTAGTGCCCTTTGAGTGCATTATCTAGGAATGAACCTGGTAGAACATCCCACACAAACGAATGCTCCACATGCGGGTTTCACATGCCACCAACTCCACATTCTCACGCAACTTCAGCGCCACAGCCGTTTTCAGATAGCCCTCAATGCAAAGGCTCTAGACGCAAATATTGGTGTGAGAGCTAATTCAATCAAGGAAACACTGCATGTTGGTGAAGGGCATATTGAAGAAGGATCAGCCGAGTGGTTCTTGTGGGAGAACAACTCCATTTGGCTCACTAACTTCACACACCATCAGGCTTCCAAGCAGCTCTCAAGGAAACTCAGTTTTCACACTTTATGCTTAGTGCCCTTTGAGTGCCTAGGACTGAAATGAAGCTTGGTGAGCATCCCACACAAACGAATGCTCCACATGCGGGTTTCACAGGCCACCAACTCCACATTCTCAGGCAACTTCAGCGCCACAGCCGTTTTCAGATAGCCCTCAATGCAAAGGCTCTAGACGCAAATATTGGTGTGAGAGCTAATTCAATCAAGGAAACACTGCATGTTGGTGAAGGGCATATGGAAGAAGGATCAGCCGAGTGGTTCTTGTGGGAGAACAACTCCATTTGGCTCACTAACTTCACACACCATCAGGCTTCCAAGCAGCTCTCAAGGAAACTCAGTTTTCACACTCTATGCTGAGTGCCCTTTGAGTGCATTATCTATGAATGAACCTAGTAGAGCATCCCACACAAATGAATGCTCCACATGCGGGTTTCACATGTCACCAACTCCACATTGACAGGCAACATCAGCGCCACAGCCGTTTTCAGATAGCCCTCAATGCAAAGGCTCTAGACGCAAATATTGGTGTGAGAGCTAATTCAATCAAGGAAACACTGCATGTTGGTGAAGGGCATATTGAAGAAGGATCAGCCGAGTGGTTCTTGTGGGAGAACAACTCCATTTGGCTCACTAACTTCACACACCATCAGGCTTCCAAGCAGCTCTCAAGGAAACTCAGTTTTCACACTCTATGCTTAGTGCCCTTTGAGTGCATTATTTTGGAATGAACCTGGTAGAACATCCCACACAAACGAATGCTACACATGCGGGTTTCACATGCCACCAACTCCACATTCACAGGCAACTTCAGCGCCACGGCCATTTTCAGATAGCCCTCAATGCAAAGGCTCTAGATGCAAATATTGGTGTGAGAGCTAATTCAATCAAGGAAACACTGCATGTTGGTGAAGGGCATATTGAAGAAGGATCAGCCGAGTGGTTCTTGTGGGAGAACAACTCCATTTGGCTCACTAACTTCACACACCATCAGGCTTCGAAGCAGCTCTCAAGGAAACTCAGTTTTCACACTCTATGCTTAGTGCCCTTGAATGCATTATCTAGGAATGAACCTGGTAGTGCATCCCACACAAACGAATGCTCCACATGCGGGTTTCACATGCCACCAACTCCACATTCACAGGCAACTTCAGCGCCACAGCCGTTTTCAGATAGCCCTCAATGCAAAGGCTCTAGACACAAATATTGGTGTGAGAGCTAATTCAATCAAGGAAACACTGCATGTTGGTGAAGGGCATATTGAAGAAGGATCAGCCGAGTGGTTCTTGTGGGAGAACAACTCCATTTGGCTCACTAACTTCACACACCTTCAGGCTTCCAAGCAACTCTCAAGGAATCTCAGTTTTCACACTCTATGCCTAGTGCCCTTTGAGTGCATTATCTAGGAATGAAATTGGTAGAGCATGCCAAAAAAACGAATGCTCCACATGCGGGTTTCACATGCCACCAACTCCACATTCACAGGCAACTTCAGCGCCACAGCCTTTTTCAGATAGCCCTCAATGCAAAGGCTCTAGATGCAAATATTGGTGTGAGAGCTAATTCAATCAAGGAAACACTGCATGTTGGTGAAGGGCATATTGAAGAAGGATCAGCCAAGTGGTTCTTGTGGGAGAACAACTCCATTTGGCTCCCTAACTTCACACACCATCAGGCTTCCAAGCAGCTCTCAAGGAAACTCAGTTTTCATACTATGCTTAGTGCCCTTTGAGGGCATTATCTAGGAATGAACCTGGTAGAGCATCCCACACAAACGAATGCTCCACATGCGGGTTTCACATGCCACCAACTCCACATTCACAGGCAACTTCAGCGCCACAGCCGTTTTCAGATAGCCCTCAATGCAAAGGCTCTAGACGCAAATATTGGTGTGAGAGCTAATTCAATCAAGGAAACACTGCATGTTGGTGAAGGGCATATTGAAGAAGGATCAGCCGAGTGGTTCTTGTGGGAGAACAACTCCATTTGGCTCACTAACTTCACACACCATCAGGCTTCCAAGCAGCTCTCAAGGAAACTCAGTTTTCACACTCTATGCTTAGTGCCCTTTGAGTGCATTATTTAGGAATGAACCTGGTAGAGCATCCCACACAAACGAATGCTCCACATGCGGGTTTCACATGCCACCAACTCCACATTCTCAGGCAACTTCAGCGCCACAGCCGTTTTCAGATAGCCCTCAATGCAAAGGCTCTAGACACAAATATTGGTGTGAGAGCTAATTCAATCAAGGAAACACTGCATGTTGGTGAAGGGCATATTGAAGAAGGATCAGCCGAGTGGTTCTTGTGGGAGAACAACTCCATTTGGCTCACTAACTTCACACACCATCAGGCTTCCAAGCAGCTCTCAAGGAAACTCAGTTTTCACACTCTATGCTTAGTGCCTTTTGAGTGCCTAGGACTGAAATGAAGCTTGGTGAGCATCCCACACAAACGAATGCTCCACATGCGGGTTTCACATGCCACCAACTCCACATTCACAGGCAACTTCAGCGCCACAGCCGTTTTCAGATAGCCCTCAATGCAAAGGCTCTAGACGCAAATATTGGTGTGAGAGCTAATTCAATCAAGGAAACATTGCATGTTGGTGAAGGGCAAATTGAAGAAGGATCAGCCGAGTGGTTCTTGTGGGAGAACAACTCCATTTGGCTCACTAACTTCACACACCATCAGGCTTCCAAGCAGCTCTCAAGGAAACTCAGTTTTCACACTCTATGCTTAGTGCCCTTTGAGTGCATTATCTAGGAATGAACCTAGTAGAGCATCCCACACAAACGAATGCTCCACATGCGGGTTTCACATGCCACCAACTCCACATTCTCAGGCAACTTCAGCGACACAGCCGTTTTCAGATAGCCCTCAATGCAAAGGCTCTAGACGCAAATATTGGTGTGAGAGCTAATTCAATCAAGGAAACACTGCATGTTGGTGAAGGGCATATTGAAGAAGGATCAGCCGAGTGGTTCTTGTGGGAGAACAACTCCATTTGGCTCACTAACTTCACACACTATCAGGCTTCCAAGCAGCTCTCAAGGAAACTCAGTTTTCACACTCTATGCTTAGTGCCCTTTGAGTGCATTATCTAGGAATGAACCTGGTAGAGCATCCCACACAAACGAATGCTCCACATGCGGGTTTCACATGCCACCAACTCCACATTCTCAGGCAACTTCAGCGCCACAGCCGTTTTCAGATAGCCGTCAATGCAAAGGTTCTAGATGCAAATATTGGTGTGAGAGCTAATTCAATCAAGGAAACACTGCATGTTGGTGAAGGGCATATTGAAGAAGGATCAGCCGAGTGGTTCTTGTGGGAGAACAACTCCATTTGGCTCACTAACTTCACACACCATCAGGCTTCCAAGCAGCTCTCAAGGAAACTCAGTTTTCACACTCTATGCTTAGTGCCCTTTGAGTGCATTATCTAGGAATGAACCTGGTAGAGCATGCCACACAAAAGAATGCTCCACATGCGGTTTTCACATGCCACCAACTCCACATTCACAGGCAACTTCAGCGCCACAGCCGTTTTCAGATAGCCCTCAATGCAAAGGCTCTAGACGCAAATATTGGTGTGAGAGCTAATTCAATCAAGGAAACACTGCATGTTGGTGAAGGGCATATTGAAGAAGGATCAGCCGAGTGGTTCTTGTGGGAGAACAACTCCATTTGGCTCACTAACTTCACACACCATCAGGCTTCCAAGCAGCTCTCAAGGAAACTCAGTTTTCATACTCTATGCTTAGTGCCCCTTGAGTGCATTATCTAGGAATGAACCTGGTAGAGCATCCCACACAAACGAATGCTCCACATGCGGGTTTCACATGCCACCAACTCCACATTCACAGGCAACTTCAGCGCCACAGCCGTTTTCACATAGCCCTCAATGCAAAGGCTCTAGACGCAAATATTGGTGTGAGAGCTAATTCAATCAAGGAAACACTGCATGTTGGTGAAGGGCATATTGAAGAAGGATCAGCCGAGTGGTTCTTGTGGGAGAACAACTCCATTTGGCTCACTAACTTCACACACCATCAGGCTTCCAAGCAGCTCTCAAGGAAACTCAGTTTTCACACTCTATGCTTAGTGCCCTTTGAGTGCATTATTTAGGAATGATCCTGGTAGAGCATCCCACACAAACGAATGCTCCACATGCGGGTTTCACATGCCACCAACTCCACATTCTCAGGCAACTTCAGCGCCACAGCCGTTTTCAGATAGCCCTCAATGCAAAGGCTCTAGACGCAAATATTGGTGTGAGAGCTAATTCAATCAAGGAAACACTGCATGTTGGTGAAGGGCATATTGAAGAAGGATCAGCCGAGTGGTTCTTGTGGGAGAACAACTCCATTTGGCTCACTAACTTCACACACCATCAGGCTTCCAAGCAGCTCTCAAGGAAACTCAGTTTTCACACTCTATGCTTAGTGCCCTTTGAGTGCATTATTTAGGAATGAACCTGGTAGAGCATCCCACACAAACGAATGCTCCACATGCGGGTTTCACATGCCACCAACTCCACATTCTCAGGCAACTCAGCGCCACAGCCGTTTTCAGATAGCCCTCAATGCAAAGGCTCTAGACGCAAATATTGGTGTGAGAGCTAATTCAATCAAGGAAACACTGCATGTTGGTGAAGGGCATATTGAAGAAGGATCAGCCGAGTGGTTCTTGTGGGAGAACAACTCCATTTGGCTCACTAACTTCACACACCATCAGGCTTCCAAGCAGCTCTCAAGGAAACTCAGTTTTCACACTCTATGCTTAGTGCCCTTTCAGTACCTAGGACTGAAATGACGCTTGGTGAGCATGCCACACAAACGAATGCTCCACATGCGGTTTTCACATGCCACCAACTCCACATTCACAGGCAACTTCAGCGCCACCGCCGTTTTCAGATAGCCCTCAATGCAAAGGCTCTAGACGCAAATATTGGTGTGAGAGCTAATTCAATCAAGGAAACACTGCATGTTGGTGAAGGGCATATTGAAGAAGGATAAGCTGAGTGGTTCTTGTGGAAGAAGAACTCCGTTTGGCTCACTAACTTCACACACCATCAGGCTTCCAAGCAGCTCTCAAGGAAACTCACTTTTCATACTCTATCCTTAATGCCCTTTGAGTGCATTATCTAGGAATGAACCTGGTAGAGCATCCCACACAAACGAATGCTCCACATGCGGGGTTCACATGCCACCAACTCCACATTCACAGGCAACTTCAGCGCCACAGCCGTTTTCAGATAGCCCTCAATGCAAAGGCTCTAGACGCAAATATTGGTGTGAGAGTTAATTCAATCAAGGAAACACTGCATGTTGGTGAAGGGCATATTGAAGAAGGATCAGCCGAGTGGTTCTTGTGGGAGAACAACTCCATTTGGCTCACTAACTTCAGAAACCGTCAGGCTTCCAAGCAGCTCTCAAGGAAACTCAGTTTTCACACTCTATGCTTAGTGCCCTTTGAGTGCCTAGGACTGAAATGAAGCTTGGTGAGCATCCCACACAAACGAATGCTCCACATGCGGGTTTCACATGCCACCAACTCCACATTCACAGGCAACTTCAGCGCCACAGCCGTTTTCAGATAGCCCTCAATGCAAAGGCTCTAGACGCAAATATTGGTGTGAGAGCTAATTCAATCAAGGAAACACTGCATGTTGGTGAAGGGCATATTGAAGGAGGATCAGCCGAGTGGTTCTTGTGGGAGAACAACTCCATTTGGCTCACTAACTTCACACACCATCAGGCTTCCAAGCAGCTCTCAAGGAAACTCAGGTTTCACACTCTATGCTTAGTGCCCTTTGAGTGCATTATTTAGGAATGAACCTGGTAGAGCATCCCACACAAACGAATGCTCCACATGCGGGTTTCACATGCCACCAACTCCACATTCTCAGGCAACTTCAGCGCCACAGCCGTTTTCAGATAGCCCTCAATGCAAAGGCTCTAGACACAAATATTGGTGTGAGAGCTAATTCAATCAAGGAAACACTGCATGTTGGTGAAGGGCATATTGAAGAAGGATCAGCCGAGTGGTTCTTGTGGGAGAACAACTCCATTTGGCTCACTAACTTCACACACCATCAGGCTTCCAAGCAGCTCTCAAGGAAACTCAGTTTTCACACTCTATTCTTAGTGCCCTTTGAGTGTCTAGGACTGAAATGAAGCTTGGTGAGCATCCCACACAAACGAATGCTCCACATGCGGGTTTCACAGGCCACCAACTCCACATTCTCAGGCAACTTCAGCGCCACCGCCGTTTTCAGATAGCCCTCAATGCAAAGGCTCTAGACGCAAATAGTGGTGTGAGAGCTAATTCAATCAAGGAAACATTGCATGTTGGTGAAGGGCATATTGAAGAAGGATCAGCCGAGTGGTTCTTGTGGGAGAACAACTCCATTTGGCTCACTAACTTCACACACCATCAGGCTTCCAAGCAGCTCTCAAGGAAACTCAGTTTTCACACTCTATGCTTAGTGCCCTTTGAGTGCATTATCTAGGAATGAACCTAGTAGAGCATCCCACACAAACGAATGCTCCACATGCGGGTTTCACATGCCACCAACTCCACATTCACAGGCAACTTCAGCGCCACAGCCGTTTTCAGATAGCCCTCAATGCAAAGGCTCTAGACGCAAATATTGGTGTGAGAGCTAATTCAATCAAGGAAACACTGCATGTTGGTGAAGGGCATATTGAAGAAGGATCAGCCGAGTGGTTCTTGTGGGAGAACAACTCCATTTGGCTCACTAACTTCACACACCATCAGGCTTCCAAGCAGCTCTCAAGGAAACTCAGTTTTCACACTCTATGCTTAGTGCCCTTTGAGTGCATTATCTAGGAATGAACCTGGTAGAGCATCCCACACAAACGAATGCTCCACATGCGGGTTTCACATGCCACCAACTCCACATTCACAGGCAAACTCAGCGCCACAGCCGTTTTCAGATAGCCCTCAATGCAAAGGCTCTAGACGCAAATATTGGTGTGAGAGCTAATTCAATCAAGGAAACACTGCATGTTGGTGAAGGGCATATTGAAGAAGGATCAGCCGAGTGGTTCTTGTGGGAGAACAACTCCATTTGGCTCACTAACTTCACACACCATCAGGCTTCCAAGCAGCTCTCAAGGAAACTCAGTTTTCACACTCTATGCTTAGTGCCCTTTGAGTGCCTAGGACTGAAATGAAGCTTGGTGAGCATCCCACACAAACGAATGCTCCACATGCGGGTTTCACATGCCACCAACTCCACATTCACAGGCAACTTCAGCGCCACAGCCGTTTTCAGATAGCCCTCAATGCAAAGGCTCTAGACGCAAATATTGGTGTGAGAGCTAATTCAATCAAGGAAACACTGCATGTTGGTGAAGGGCATATTGAAGAAGGATCAGCCGAGTGGTTCTTGTGGGAGAACAACTCCATTTGGCTCACTAACTTCACACACCATCAGGCTTCCAAGCAGCTCTCAAGGAAACTCAGTTTTCACACTCTATGCTTAGTGCCCTTTGAGTGCATTATCTAGGAATGAACCTGGTAGAGCATCCCACACAAACGAATGCTCCAAATGCGGGTTTCACATGCCACCAACTCCACATTCTCAGGCAACTTCAGCGCCACAGCCATTTTCAGATAGCCCTCAATGCACAGGCTCTAGATGCAAATATTGGTGTGAGAGCTAATTCAATCAAGGAAACACTGCATGTTGGTGAAGGGCATATTGAAGAAGGATCAGCCGAGTGGTTCTTGTGGGAGAATAACTCCATTTGGCTCACTAACTTCACACACCATCAGGCTTCCAAGCAGCTCTCAAGGAAACTCAGTTTTCACACTCTATGCTTAGTGCCCTTGAATGCATTATCTAGGAATGAACCTGGTAGTGCATCCCACACAAACGAATGCTCCACATGCGGGTTTCACATGCCACCAACTCCACATTCACAGGCAACTTCAGCGCCACAGCCGTTTTCAGATAGCCCTCAGTGCAAAGGCTCTAGACGCAAATATTGGTGTGAGAGTTAATTCAATCAAGGAAACACTGCATGTTGGTGAAGGGCATATTGAAGAAGGATCAGCCGAGTGGTTCTTGTGGGAGAACAACTCCATTTGGCTCACTAACTTCAGAAACCGTCAGGCTTCCAAGCAGCTCTCAAGGAAACTCAGTTTTCACACTCTATGCTTAGTGCCCTCTGAGTGCCTAGGACTGAAATGAAGCTTGGTGAGCATCCCACACAAACGAATGCTCCACATGCGGTTTTCACATGCCACCAACTCCACATTGACAGGCAACTTCAGCGCCACAGCCGTTTTCAGATAGCCCTCAATGCAAAGGCTCTAGACGCAAATATTGGTATGAGAGCTAATTCAATCAAGGAAACACTGCATGTTGGTGAAGGGCATATTGAAGAAGGATCAGCCGAGTGGTTCTTGTGGGAGAACAACTCCATTTGGCTCACTAACTTCACACACCATCAGGCTTCCAATGAGCTCTCAAGGAAACTCAGTTTTCACACTCTATGCTTCGTGCCCTTTGAGTGCATTATCTAGGAATGAACCTGGTAGAGCATCCCACACAAACGAATGCTCCACATGCGGGTTTCACATGCCACCAACTCCACATTCACAGGCAACCTCAACGCCACAGCCGTTTTCAGATAGCCCTCAATGCAAAGGCTCTAGACGCAAATATTGGTGTGAGAGCTAATTCAATCAAGGAAACACTGCATGTTGGTGAAGGGCATATTGAAGAAGGATCAGCCGAGTGGTTCTTGTGGGAGAACAACTCCATTTGGCTCACTAACTTCACACACCATCAGGCTTCCAAGCAGCTCTCAAGGAAACTCAGTTTTCACACTCTATGCTTAGTGCCCTTTGAGTGCCTAGGACTGAAATGAAGCTTGGTGAGCATCCCACACAAACGAATGCTCCACATGCGGGTTTCACATGCCACCAACTCCACATTCTCAGGCAACTTCAGCGCCACAGCCGTTTTCAGATAGCCCTCAATGCAAAGGCTCTAGACGCAAATATTGGTGTGAGAGCTAATTCAATCAAGGAAACACTGCATGTTGGTGAAGGGCATATTGAAGAAGGATCAGCCGAGTGGTTCTTGTGGGAGAACAACTCCATTTGGCTCACTAACTTCACACACCATCAGGCTTCCAAGCAGCTCTCAAGGAAACAGTTTTCAAACTCTATGCTTAGTGCCCTTTGAGTGCCTAGGACTGAAATGAACCTTGGTGAGCATCCCACACAAACGAATGCTCCACATGCGGGTTTCACATGCCACCAACTCCACATTCACAGGCAACTTCAGCGCCACAGCCATTTTCAGATAGCCCTCAATGCAAAGGCTCTAGACGCAAATATTGGTGTGAGAGCTAATTCAATCAAGGAAACACTGCATGTTGGTGAAGGGCATATTGAAGAAGGATCAGCCGAGTGGTTCTTGTGGGAGAACAACTCCATTTGGCTCACTAACTTCACACACCATCAGGCTTCCAAGCAGCTCTCAAGGAAACTCAGTTTTCACACTCTATGCTTAGTGCCCTTTGACTACCTAGGACTGAAATGACGCTTGGTGAGCATCCCACACAAACGAATGCTCCACATGCGGGTTTCACATGCCACCAACTCCACATTCACAGGCAACTTCAGCGCCACAGCCGTTTTCAGATAGCCCTCAATGCAAAGGCTCTAGACGCAAATATTGGTGTGAGAGCTAATTCAATCAAGGAAACACTGCATGTTGGTGAAGGGCATATTGAAGAAGGATCAGCCGAGTGGTTCTTGTGGGAGAACAACTCCATTTGGCTCACTAACTTCACACACCATCAGGCTTCCAAGCAGCTCTCAAGGAAACTCAGTTTTCACACTCTGTGCTTAGTGCCATTTAGTACCTAGGACTGAAATGAAGCTTGGTGAGCATCCCACACAAACGAATGCTCCACATGCGGGTTTCACATGCCACCAACTCCACATTCACAGGCAACTTCAGCGCCACAGCCCTTTTCAGATAGCCCTCAATGCAAAGGCTCTAGACGCAAATATTGGTGTGAGAGCTAATTCAATCAAGGGAACACTGCATGTTGGTGAAGGGCATATTGAAGGAGGATCAGCTGAGTGGTTCTTGTGGGAGAACAACTCCATTTGGCTCACTAACTTCACACACCATCAGGCTTCCAAGCAGCTCTCAAGGAAAACAGTTTTCAAACTCTATGCTTAGTGCCCTTTGAGTGCATTATCTAGGAATGAACCTTGGTAGAGCATCCCACACAAACGAATGCTCCACATGCGGGTTTCACATGCCACCAACTCCACATTCACAGGCAACTTCAGCGCCACAGCCCTTGTCAGATAGCCCTCAATGCAAAGGCTCTAGACGCAAATATTGGTGTGAGAGCTAATTCAATCAAGGAAACACTGCATGTTGGTGAAGGGCATATTGAAGAAGGATCAGCCGAGTGGTTCTTGTGGGAGAACAACTCCATTTGGCTCACTAAATTAACACACCATCAGGCTTCCAAGGAGCTCTCAAGGAAACTCAGTTTTCACACTCTATGCTTCGTGCCCTTTGAGTGCATTATCTAGGAATGAACCTGGTAGAGCATCCCACACAAACGAATGCTCCACATGCGGGTTTCACATGCCACCAACTCCACATTCACAGGCAACCTCAACGCCACAGCCGTTTTCAGATAGCCCTCAATGCAAAGGCTCTAGACGCAAATATTGGTGTGAGAGCTAATTCAATCAAGGAAACACTGCATGTTGGTGAAGGGCATATTGAAGAAGGATCAGCCGAGTGGTTCTTGTGGGAGAACAACTCCATTTGGCTCACTAACTTCACACACCATCAGGCTTCCAAGCAGCTCTCAAGGAAACTCAGTTTTCACACTCTATGCTTAGTGCCCTTTGAGTGCCTAGGACTGAAATGAACCTTGGTGAGCATCCCACACAAACGAATGCTCCACATGCGGGTTTCACATGCCACCAACTCCACATTCTCAGGCAACTTCAGCGCCACAGCCGTTTTCAGATAGCCCTCAATGCAAAGGCTCTAGACGCAAATATTGGTGTGAGAGCTAATTCAATCAAGGAAACACTGCATGTTGGTGAAGGGCATATTGAAGAAGGATCAGCCGAGTGGTTCTTGTGGGAGAACAACTCCATTTGGCTCACTAACTCCACACACCATCAGGCTTCCAAGCAGCTCTCAAGGAAACAGTTTTCAAACTCTATGCTTAGTGCCCTTTGAGTGCCTAGGACTGAAATGAACCTTGGTGAGCATCCCACACAAACGAATGCTCCACATCCGGGTTTCACATGCCACCAACTCCACATTCACAGGCAACTTCAGCGCCACAGCCATTTTCAGATAGCCCTCAATGCAAAGGCTCTAGACGCAAATATTGGTGTGAGAGCTAATTCAATCAAGGAAACACTGCATGTTGGTGAAGGGCATATTGAAGAAGGATCAGCCGAGTGGTTCTTGTGGGAGAACAACTCCATTTGGCTCACTAACTTCACACACCATCAGGCTTCCAAGCAGCTCTCAAGGAAACTCAGTTTTCACACTCTATGCTTAGTGCCCTTTGAGTACCTAGGACTGAAATGACGCTTGGTGAGCATCCCACACAAACGAATGCTCCACATGCGGGTTTCACATGCCACCAACTCCACATTCACAGGCAACTTCAGCGCCACAGCCGTTTTCAGATAGCCCTCAATGCAAAGGCTCTAGACGCAAATATTGGTGTGAGAGCTAATTCAATCAAGGAAACACTGCATGTTGGTGAAGGGCATATTGAAGAAGGATCAGCCGAGTGGTTCTTGTGGGAGAACAACTCCATTTGGCTCACTAACTTCACACACCATCAGGCTTCCAAGCAGCTCTCAAGGAAACTCAGTTTTCACACTCTGTGCTTAGTGCCCTTTTAGTACCTAGGACTGAAATGAAGCTTGGTGAGCATCCCACACAAACGAATGCTCCACATGCGGGTTTCACATGCCACCAACTCCACATTCTCACGCAACTTCAGCGCCACAGCCGTTTTCAGATAGCCCTCAATGCAAAGGCTCTAGACGCAAATATTGGTGTGAGAGCTATTTCAATTAAGGAAACACTGCATGTTGGTGAAGGGCATATTGAAGGAGGATCAGCCGAGTGGTTCTTGCGGGAGAACAACTCCATTTGGCTCACTAACTTCACACACCATCAGGCTTCCAAGCAGCTCTCAAGGAAACTCAGTTTTCACACTCTATGCTTAGTGCCCTTTGAGTGCATTATCCAGGAATGAACCTGGTAGAGCATCCCACACAAACGAATGCTCCACATGCGGGTTTCACATGCCACCAACTCCACATTCACAGGCAACTTCAGCGCCACAGCCGTTTTCAGATAGCCCTCAATGCAAAGGCTCTAGACGCAAATATTGGTGTGAGAGCTAATTCAATCAAGGAAACACTGCATGTTGGTGAAGGGCATATTGAAGAAGGATCAGCCGAGTGGTTCTTGTGGGAGAACAACTCCATTTGGCTCACTAACTTCACACACCATCAGGCTTCCAAGCAGCTCTCAAGGAAACAGTTTTCAAACTCTATGCTTAGTGCCCTTTGAGTGCCTAGGACTGAAATGAACCTTGGTGAGCATCCCACACAAACGAATGCTCCACATCCAGGTTTCACATGCCACCAACTCCACATTCTCAGGCAACTTCAGCGCCACAGCCGTTTTCAGATAGCCCTCAATGCAAAGGCTCTAGACGCAAATATTGGTGTGAGAGCTAATTCAATCAAGGAAACACTGCATGTTGGTGAAGGGCATATTGAAGAAGGATCAGCCGAGTGGTTCCTGTGGGAGAACAACTCCACTTGGCTCACTAACTTCACACACCATCAGGCTTCCAAGCAGCTCTCAAGGAAACTCAGTTTTCACACTCTGTGCTTAGTGCCCTTTGAGTACCTAGGACTGAAATGAAGCTTGGTGAGCATCCCACACAAACGAATGCTCCACATGCGGGTTTCACATGCCACCAACTCCACATTCTCACGCAACTTCAGCGCCACAGCCGTTTTCAGATAGCCCTCAATGCAAAGGCTCTAGACGCAAATATTGGTGTGAGAGCTATTTCAATTAAGGAAACACTGCATGTTGGTGAAGGGCATATTGAAGGAGGATCAGCCGAGTGGTTCTTGCGGGAGAACAACTCCATTTGGCTCACTAACTTCACACACCATCAGGCTTCCAAGCAGCTCTCAAGGAAACTCAGTTTTCACACTCTATGCTTAGTGCCCTTTGAGTGCATTATTTAGGAATGAACCTGGTAGAGCATCCCACACAAACGAATGCTCCACATGCGGGTTTCACATGCCACCAACTCCACATTCACAGGCAACTTCAGCGCCACAGCCCTTTTCAGATAGCCCTCAATGCAAAGGCTTTAGACGCAAATATTGGTGTGAGAGCTAATTCAATCAAGGAAACACGGCTTGTTGGTGAAGGGCATATTGAAGAAGGATCAGCCGAGTGGTTCTTGTGGGAGAACAACTCCATTTGGCTCACTAAATTAACACACCATCAGGCTTCCAAGGAGCTCTCAAGGAAACTCAGTTTTCACACTCTATGCTTAGTGCCCTTTGTGTGCATTATCTAGGAATGAACCTGGTAGAGCATCCCACACAAACGAATGCTCCACATGCGGGTTTCACATGCCACCAACTCCACATTCACAGGCAACCTCAACGCCACAGCCGTTTTCAGATAGCCCTCAATGCAAAGGCTCTAGACGCAAATATTGGTGTGAGAGCTAATTCAATCAAGGAAACACTGCATGTTGGTGAAGGGCATATTGAAGAAGGATCAGCCGAGTGGTTCTTGTGGGAGAACAACTCCATTTGGCTCACTAACTTCACACACCATCAGGCTTCCAAGCAGCTCTCAAGGAAACTCAGTTTTCACACTCTATGCTTAGTGCCCTTTGAGTGCCTAGGACTGAAATGAAGCTTGGTGAGCATCCCACACAAACGAATGCTCCACATGCGGGTTTCACATGCCACCAACTCCACATTCACAGGCAACTTCAGCGCCACAGCCCTTTTCAGATAGCCCTCAATGCAAAGGCTCTAGACGCAAATATTGGTGTGAGAGCTAATTCAATCAAGGGAACACTGCATGTTGGTGAAGGGCATATTGAAGGAGGATCAGCTGAGTGGTTCTTGTGGGAGAACAACTCCATTTGGCTCACTAACTTCACACACCATCAGGCTTCCAAGCAGCTCTCAAGGAAAACAGTTTTCAAACTCTATGCTTAGTGCCCTTTGAGTGCATTATCTAGGAATGAACCTGGTAGAGCATCCCACACAAACGAATGCTCCACATGCGGGTTTCACATGCCACCAACTCCACATTCACAGGCAACTTCAGCGCCACAGCCCTTGTCAGATAGCCCTCAATGCAAAGGCTCTAGACGCAAATATTGGTGTGAGAGCTAATTCAATCAAGGAAACACTGCATGTTGGTGAAGGGCATATTGAAGAAGGATCAGCCGAGTGGTTCTTGTGGGAGAACAACTCCATTTGGCTCACTAAATTAACACACCATCAGGCTTCCAAGGAGCTCTCAAGGAAACTCAGTTTTCACACTCTATGCTTCGTGCCCTTTGAGTGCATTATCTAGGAATGAACCTGGTAGAGCATCCCACACAAACGAATGCTCCACATGCGGGTTTCACATGCCACCAACTCCACATTCACAGGCAACCTCAACGCCACAGCCGTTTTCAGATAGCCCTCAATGCAAAGGCTCTAGACGCAAATATTGGTGTGAGAGCTAATTCAATCAAGGAAACACTGCATGTTGGTGAAGGGCATATTGAAGGAGGATCAGCCGAGTGGTTCTTGCGGGAGAACAACTCCATTTGGCTCACTAACTTCACACACCATCAGGCTTCCAAGCAGCTCTCAAGGAAACTCAGTTTTCACACTCTATGCTTAGTGCCCTTTGAGTGCATTATTTAGGAATGAACCTGGTAGAGCATCCCACACAAACGAATGCTCCACATGCGGGTTTCACATGCCACCAACTCCACATTCACAGGCAACTTCAGCGCCACAGCCCTTTTCAGATAGCCCTCAATGCAAAGGCTTTAGACGCAAATATTGGTGTGAGAGCTAATTCAATCAAGGAAACACGGCTTGTTGGTGAAGGGCATATTGAAGAAGGATCAGCCGAGTGGTTCTTGTGGGAGAACAACTCCATTTGGCTCACTAAATTAACACACCATCAGGCTTCCAAGGAGCTCTCAAGGAAACTCAGTTTTCACACTCTATGCTTAGTGCCCTTTGTGTGCATTATCTAGGAATGAACCTGGTAGAGCATCCCACACAAACGAATGCTCCACATGCGGGTTTCACATGCCACCAACTCCACATTCACAGGCAACCTCAACGCCACAGCCGTTTTCAGATAGCCCTCAATGCAAAGGCTCTAGACGCAAATATTGGTGTGAGAGCTAATTCAATCAAGGAAACACTGCATGTTGGTGAAGGGCATATTGAAGAAGGATCAGCCGAGTGGTTCTTGTGGGAGAACAACTCCATTTGGCTCACTAACTTCACACACCATCAGGCTTCCAAGCAGCTCTCAAGGAAACTCAGTTTTCACACTCTATGCTTAGTGCCCTTTGAGTGCCTAGGACTGAAATGAAGCTTGGTGAGCATCCCACACAAACGAATGCTCCACATGCGGGTTTCACATGCCACCAACTCCACATTCACAGGCAACTTCAGCGCCACAGCCCTTTTCAGATAGCCCTCAATGCAAAGGCTCTAGACGCAAATATTGGTGTGAGAGCTAATTCAATCAAGGGAACACTGCATGTTGGTGAAGGGCATATTGAAGGAGGATCAGCTGAGTGGTTCTTGTGGGAGAACAACTCCATTTGGCTCACTAACTTCACACACCATCAGGCTTCCAAGCAGCTCTCAAGGAAAACAGTTTTCAAACTCTATGCTTAGTGCCCTTTGAGTGCATTATCTAGGAATGAACCTGGTAGAGCATCCCACACAAACGAATGCTCCACATGCGGGTTTCACATGCCACCAACTCCACATTCACAGGCAACTTCAGCGCCACAGCCCTTGTCAGATAGCCCTCAATGCAAAGGCTCTAGACGCAAATATTGGTGTGAGAGCTAATTCAATCAAGGAAACACTGCATGTTGGTGAAGGGCATATTGAAGAAGGATCAGCCGAGTGGTTCTTGTGGGAGAACAACTCCATTTGGCTCACTAAATTAACACACCATCAGGCTTCCAAGGAGCTCTCAAGGAAACTCAGTTTTCACACTCTATGCTTCGTGCCCTTTGAGTGCATTATCTAGGAATGAACCTGGTAGAGCATCCCACACAAACGAATGCTCCACATGCGGGTTTCACATGCCACCAACTCCACATTCACAGGCAACCTCAACGCCACAGCCGTTTTCAGATAGCCCTCAATGCAAAGGCTCTAGACGCAAATATTGGTGTGAGAGCTAATTCAATCAAGGAAACACTGCATGTTGGTGAAGGGCATATTGAAGAAGGATCAGCCGAGTGGTTCTTGTGGGAGAACAACTCCATTTGGCTCACTAACTTCACACACCATCAGGCTTCCAAGCAGCTCTCAAGGAAACTCAGTTTTCACACTCTATGCTTAGTGCCCTTTGAGTGCCTAGGACTGAAATGAAGCTTGGTGAGCATCCCACACAAACGAATGCTCCACATGCGGGTTTCACATGCCACCAACTCCACATTCTCAGGCAACTTCAGCGCCACAGCCGTTTTCAGATAGCCCTCAATGCAAAGGCTCTAGACGCAAATATTGGTGTGAGAGCTAATTCAATCAAGGAAACACTGCATGTTGGTGAAGGGCATATTGAAGAAGGATCAGCCGAGTGGTTCTTGTGGGAGAACAACTCCATTTGGCTCACTAACTCCACACACCATCAGGCTTCCAAGCAGCTCTCAAGGAAACAGTTTTCAAACTCTATGCTTAGTGCCCTTTGAGTGCCTAGGACTGAAATGAACCTTGGTGAGCATCCCACACAAACGAATGCTCCACATCCGGGTTTCACATGCCACCAACTCCACATTCACAGGCAACTTCAGCGCCACAGCCATTTTCAGATAGCCCTCAATGCAAAGGCTCTAGACGCAAATATTGGTGTGAGAGCTAATTCAATCAAGGAAACACTGCATGTTGGTGAAGGGCATATTGAAGAAGGATCAGCCGAGTGGTTCTTGTGGGAGAACAACTCCATTTGGCTCACTAACTTCACACACCATCAGGCTTCCAAGCAGCTCTCAAGGAAACTCAGTTTTCACACTCTATGCTTAGTGCCCTT
This sequence comes from Ochotona princeps, assembly GCF_030435755.1. NCBI lineage: Eukaryota > Metazoa > Chordata > Mammalia > Lagomorpha > Ochotonidae > Ochotona > Ochotona princeps. Next base: position 89,712 of record NW_026700500.1, on the reverse strand, counting down.
TGAGTACCTAGGACTGAAATGACGCTTGGTGAGCATCCCACACAAACGAATGCTCCACATGCGGGTTTCACATGCCACCAACTCCACATTCACAGGCAACTTCAGCGCCACAGCCGTTTTCAGATAGCCCTCAATGCAAACGCTCTAGACGCAAATATTGGTGTGAGAGCTAATTCAATCAAGGAAACACTGCATGTTGGTGAAGGGCATATTGAAGAAGGATCAGCCGAGTGGTTCTTGTGGGAGAACAACTCCATTTGGCTCACTAACTTCACACACCATCAGGCTTCCAAGCAGCTCTCAAGGAAACTCAGTTTTCACACTCTGTGCTTAGTGCCCTTTTAGTACCTAGGACTGAAATGAAGCTTGGTGAGCATCCCACACAAACGAATGCTCCACATGCGGGTTTCACATGCCACCAACTCCACATTCTCACGCAACTTCAGCGCCACAGCCCTTTTCAGATAGCCCTCAATGCAAAGGCTCTAGACGCAAATATTGGTGTGAGAGCTATTTCAATTAAGGAAACACTGCATGTTGGTGAAGGGCATATTGAAGGAGGATCAGCCGAGTGGTTCTTGCGGGAGAACAACTCCATTTGGCTCACTAACTTCACACACCATCAGGCTTCCAAGCAGCTCTCAAGGAAACTCAGTTTTCACACTCTATGCTTAGTGCCCTTGGAGTGCATTATTTAGGAATGAACCTGGTAGAGCATCCCACACAAACGAATGCTCCACATGCGGGTTTCACATGCCACCAACTCCACATTCACAGGCAACTTCAGCGCCACAGCCCTTTTCAGATAGCCCTCAATGCAAAGGCTCTAGACGCAAATATTGGTGTGAGAGCTAATTCAATCAAGGAAACACTGCATGTTGGTGAAGGGCATATTGAAGAAGGATCAGCCGAGTGGTTCTTGTGGGAGAACAACTCCATTTGGCTCACTAAATTAACACACCATCAGGCTTCCAAGGAGCTCTCAAGGAAACTCAGTTTTCACACTCTATGCTTAGTGCCCTTTGTGTGCATTATCTAGGAATGAACCTGGTAGAGCATCCCACACAAACGAATGCTCCACATGCGGGTTTCACATGCCACCAACTCCACATTCACAGGCAACCTCAACGCCACAGCCGTTTTCAGATAGCCCTCAATGCAAAGGCTCTAGACGCAAATATTGGTGTGAGAGCTAATTCAATCAAGGAAACACTGCATGTTGGTGAAGGGCATATTGAAGAAGGATCAGCCGAGTGGTTCTTGTGGGAGAACAACTCCATTTGGCTCACTAACTTCACACACCATCAGGCTTCCAAGGAGCTCTCAAGGAAACTCAGTTTTCACACTCTATGCTTAGTGCCCTTTGTGTGCATTATCTAGGAATGAACCTGGTAGAGCATCCCACACAAACAAATGCTCCACATGCGGGTTTCACATGCCACCAACTCCACATTCACAGGCAACTTCAGCGCCACAGCCGTTTTCAGATAGCCCTCAATGCAAAGGCTCTAGACGCAAATATTGGTGTGAGAGCTAATTCAATCAAGGAAACACTGCATGTTGGTGAAGGGCATATTGAAGAAGGATCAGCCGAGTGGTTCTTGTGGGAGAACAACTCCATTTGGCTCACTAACTTCACACACCATCAGGCTTCCAAGCAGCTCTCAAGGAAACTCAGTTTTCACACTCTATGCTTAGTGCCCTTTGAGTGCATTATCCAGGAATGAACCTGGTAGAGCATCCCACACAAACGAATGCTCCACATGCGGGTTTCACATGCCACCAACTCCACATTCACAGGCAACTTCAGCGCCACAGCCGTTTTCAGATAGCCCTCAATGCAAAGGCTCTAGACGCAAATATTGGTGTGAGAGCTAATTCAATCAAGGAAACACTGCATGTTGGTGAAGGGCATATTGAAGAAGGATCAGCCGAGTGGTTCTTGTGGGAGAACAACTCCATTTGGCTCACTAACTTCACACACCATCTGGCTTCCAAGCAGCTCTCAAGGAAACAGTTTTCAAACTCTATGCTTAGTGCCCTTTGAGTGCCTAGGACTGAAATGAACCTTGGTGAGCATCCCACACAAACGAATGCTCCACATCCAGGTTTCACATGCCACCAACTCCACATTCTCAGGCAACTTCAGCGCCACAGCCGTTTTCAGATAGCCCTCAATGCAAAGGCTCTAGACGCAAATATTGGTGTGAGAGCTAATTCAATCAAGGAAACACTGCATGTTGGTGAAGGGCATATTGAAGAAGGATCAGCCGAGTGGTTCCTGTGGGAGAACAACTCCACTTGGCTCACTAACTTCACACACCATCAGGCTTCCAAGCAGCTCTCAAGGAAACTCAGTTTTCACACTCTGTGCTTAGTGCCCTTTGAGTACCTAGGACTGAAATGAAGCTTGGTGAGCATCCCACACAAACGAATGCTCCACATGCGGGTTTCACATGCCACCAACTCCACATTCTCACGCAACTTCAGCGCCACAGCCGTTTTCAGATAGCCCTCAATGCAAAGGCTCTAGACGCAAATATTGGTGTGAGAGCTATTTCAATTAAGGAAACACTGCATGTTGGTGAAGGGCATATTGAAGGAGGATCAGCCGAGTGGTTCTTGCGGGAGAACAACTCCATTTGGCTCACTAACTTCACACACCATCAGGCTTCCAAGCAGCTCTCAAGGAAACTCAGTTTTCACACTCTATGCTTAGTGCCCTTTGAGTGCATTATTTAGGAATGAACCTGGTAGAGCATCCCACACAAACGAATGCTCCACATGCGGGTTTCACATGCCACCAACTCCACATTCACAGGCAACTTCAGCGCCACAGCCCTTTTCAGATAGCCCTCAATGCAAAGGCTTTAGACGCAAATATTGGTGTGAGAGCTAATTCAATCAAGGAAACACGGCTTGTTGGTGAAGGGCATATTGAAGAAGGATCAGCCGAGTGGTTCTTGTGGGAGAACAACTCCATTTGGCTCACTAAATTAACACACCATCAGGCTTCCAAGGAGCTCTCAAGGAAACTCAGTTTTCACACTCTATGCTTAGTGCCCTTTGTGTGCATTATCTAGGAATGAACCTGGTAGAGCATCCCACACAAACGAATGCTCCACATGCGGGTTTCACATGCCACCAACTCCACATTCACAGGCAACCTCAACGCCACAGCCGTTTTCAGATAGCCCTCAATGCAAAGGCTCTAGACGCAAATATTGGTGTGAGAGCTAATTCAATCAAGGAAACACTGCATGTTGGTGAAGGGCATATTGAAGAAGGATCAGCCGAGTGGTTCTTGTGGGAGAACAACTCCATTTGGCTCACTAACTTCACACACCATCAGGCTTCCAAGCAGCTCTCAAGGAAACTCAGTTTTCACACTCTATGCTTAGTGCCCTTTGAGTGCCTAGGACTGAAATGAAGCTTGGTGAGCATCCCACACAAACGAATGCTCCACATGCGGGTTTCACATGCCACCAACTCCACGTTCACAGGCAACTTCAGCGCCACAGCCGTTTTCAGATAGCCCTCAATGCAAAGGCTCTAGACGCAAATATTGGTGTGAGAGCTAATTCAATCAAGGAAACACTGCATGTTGGTGAAGGGCATATTGAAGAAGGATCAGCCGAGTGGTTCTTGTGGGAGAACAACTCCATTTGGCTCACTAACTTCACACACCTTCAGGCTTCCAAGCAGCTCTCAAGGAAACTCAGTTTTCACACTCTATGCTTAGTGCCCTTTGAGTGCCTAGGACTGAAATGAAGCTTGGTGAGCATCCCACACAAACGAATGCTCCACATGCGGGTTTCACATGCCACCAACTCCACATTCTCAGGCAACTTCAGCGCCACAGCCGTTTTCAGATAGCCCTCAATGCAAAGGCTCTAGACGCAAATATTGGTGTGAGAGCTAATTCAATCAAGGAAACACTGCATGTTGGTGAAGGGCATATTGAAGAAGGATCAGCCGAGTGGTTCTTGTGGGAGAACAACTCCATTTGGCTCACTAACTTCACACACCATCAGGCTTCCAAGCAGCTCTCAAGGAAACAGTTTTCAAACTCTATGCTTAGTGCCCTTTGAGTGCCTAGGACTGAAATGAACCTTGGTGAGCTTCCCACACAAACGAATGCTCCACATCCGGGTTTCACATGCCACCAACTCCACATTCACAGGCAACTTCAGCGCCACAGCCATTTTCAGATAGCCCTCAATGCAAAGGCTCTAGACACAAATATTGGTGTGACAGCTAATTCAATCAAGGAAACACTGCATGTTGGTGAAGGGCATATTGAAGAAGGATCAGCCGAGTGGTTCTTGTGGGAGAACAACTCCATTTGGCTCACTAAATTAACACACCATCAGGCTTCCAAGGAGCTCTCAAGGAAACTCAGTTTTCACACTCTATGCTTAGTGCCCTTTGTGTGCATTATCTAGGAATGAACCTGGTAGAGCATCCCACACAAACGAATGCTCCACATGCGGGTTTCACATGCCACCAACTCCACATTCACAGGCAACCTCAACGCCACAGCCGTTTTCAGATAGCCCTCAATGCAAAGGCTCTAGACGCAAATATTGGTGTGAGAGCTAATTCAATCAAGGAAACACTGCATGTTGGTGAAGGGCATATTGAAGAAGGATCAGCCGAGTGGTTCTTGTGGGAGAACAACTCCATTTGGCTCACTAACTTCACACACCATCAGGCTTCCAAGCAGCTCTCAAGGAAACTCAGTTTTCACACTCTATGCTTAGTGCCCTTTGAGTGCCTAGGACTGAAATGAAGCTTGGTGAGCATCCCACACAAACGAATGCTCCACATGCGGGTTTCACATGCCACCAACTCCACGTTCACAGGCAACTTCAGCGCCACAGCCGTTTTCAGATAGCCCTCAATGCAAAGGCTCTAGACGCAAATATTGGTGTGAGAGCTAATTCAATCAAGGAAACACTGCATGTTGGTGAAGGGCATATTGAAGAAGGATCAGCCGAGTGGTTCTTGTGGGAGAACAACTCCATTTGGCTCACTAACTTCACACACCTTCAGGCTTCCAAGCAGCTCTCAAGGAAACTCAGTTTTCACACTCTATGCTTAGTGCCCTTTGAGTGCCTAGGACTGAAATGAAGCTTGGTGAGCATCCCACACAAACGAATGCTCCACATGCGGGTTTCACATGCCACCAACTCCACATTCTCAGGCAACTTCAGCGCCACAGCCGTTTTCAGATAGCCCTCAATGCAAAGGCTCTAGACGCAAATATTGGTGTGAGAGCTAATTCAATCAAGGAAACACTGCATGTTGGTGAAGGGCATATTGAAGAAGGATCAGCCGAGTGGTTCTTGTGGGAGAACAACTCCATTTGGCTCACTAACTTCACACACCATCAGGCTTCCAAGCAGCTCTCAAGGAAACAGTTTTCAAACTCTATGCTTAGTGCCCTTTGAGTGCCTAGGACTGAAATGAACCTTGGTGAGCTTCCCACACAAACGAATGCTCCACATCCGGGTTTCACATGCCACCAACTCCACATTCACAGGCAACTTCAGCGCCACAGCCATTTTCAGATAGCCCTCAATGCAAAGGCTCTAGACACAAATATTGGTGTGACAGCTAATTCAATCAAGGAAACACTGCATGTTGGTGAAGGGCATATTGAAGAAGGATCAGCCGAGTGGTTCTTGTGGGAGAACAACTCCATTTGGCTCACTAACTTCACACACCATCAGGCTTCCAAGCAGCTCTCAAGGAAACTCAGTTTTCACACTCTATGCTTAGTGCCCTTTGAGTACCTAGGACTGAAATGACGCTTGGTGAGCATCCCACACAAACGAATGCTCCACATGCGGGTTTCACATGCCACCAACTCCACATTCACAGGCAACTTGAGCGCCACAGCCGTTTTCAGATAGCCCTCAATGCAAAGGCTCTAGACGCAAATATTGGTGTGAGAGCTAATTCAATCAAGGGAACACTGCATGTTGGTGAAGGGCATATTGAAGGAGGATCAGCTGAGTGGTTCTTGTGGGAGAACAACTCCATTTGGCTCACTAACTTCACACACCATCAGGCTTCCAAGCAGCTCTCAAGGAAAACAGTTTTCAAACTCTATGCTTAGTGCCCTTTGAGTGCATTATCTAGGAATGAACCTGGTAGTGCATCCCACACAAACGAATGCTCCACATGCGGGTTTCACATGCCACCAACTCCACATTCTCACGCACCTTCAGCGCCACAGCCGTTTTCAGATAGCCCTCAATGCAAAGGCTCTAGACGCAAATATTGGTGTGAGAGCTAATTCAATCAAGGAAACACTGCATGTTGGTGAAGGGCATATTGAAGAAGGATCAGCCGAGTGGTTCTTGTGGGAGAACAACTCCATTTGGCTCACTAACTTCACACACCATCAGGCTTCCAAGCAGCTCTCAAGGAAATTCAGTTTTCACACTCTATGCTTAGTGCCCTTTGAGTGCATTATCTAGGAATGAACCTGGTAGAGCATCCCACACAAACGAATGCTCCACATGCGGGTTTCACATGCCACCAACTCCACATTCACAGGCAACTTCAGCGCCACAGCCCTTGTCAGATAGCCCTCAATGCAAAGGCTCTAGACGCAAATATTGGTGTGAGAGCTAATTCAATCAAGGAAACACTGCATGTTGGTGAAGGGCATATTGAAGAAGGATCAGCCGAGTGGTTCTTGTGGGAGAACAACTCCATTTGGCTCACTAAATTAACACACCATCAGGCTTCCAAGGAGCTCTCAAGGAAACTCAGTTTTCACACTCTATGCTTAGTGCCCTTTGAGTGCATTATCTAGGAATGAACCTGGTAGAGCATCCCACACAAACGAATGCTCCACATGCGGGTTTCACATGCCACCAACTCCACATTCACAGGCAACCTCAACGCCACAGCCGTTTTCAGATAGCCCTCAATGCAAAGGCTCTAGACGCAAATATTGGTGTGAGAGCTAATTCAATCAAGGAAACACTGCATGTTGGTGAAGGGCATATTGAAGAAGGATCAGCCGAGTGGTTCTTGTGGGAGAACAACTCCATTTGGCTCACTAACTTCACACACCATCAGGCTTCCAAGCAGCTCTCAAGGAAACTCAGTTTTCACACTCTATGCTTAGTGCCCTTTGAGTACCTAGGACTGAAATGAAGCTTGGTGAGCATCCCACACAAACGAATGCTCCACATGCGGGTTTCACATGCCACCAACTCCACATTCACAGGCAACTTCAGCGCCACAGCCGTTTTCAGATAGCCCTCAATGCAAAGGCTCTAGACGCAAATATTGGTGTGAGAGCTAATTCAATCAAGGAAACACTGCATGTTGGTGAAGGGCATATTGAAGAAGGATCAGCCGAGTGGTTCTTGTGGGAGAACAACTCCATTTGGCTCACTAACTTCACACACCATCAGGCTTCCAAGCAGCTCTCAAGGAAACTCAGTTTTCACACTCTATGCTTAGTGCCCTTTGAGTACCTAGGACTGAAATGAAGCTTGGTGAGCATCCCACACAAACGAATGCTCCACATGCGGGTTTCACATGCCACCAACTCCACATTCTCACGCAACTTCAGCGCCACAGCCGTTTTCAGATAGCCCTCAATGCAAAGGCTCTAGACGCAAATATTGGTGTGAGAGCTATTTCAATTAAGGAAACACTGCATGTTGGTGAAGGGCATATTGAAGGAGGATCAGCCGAGTGGTTCTTGCGGGAGAACAACTCCATTTGGCTCACTAACTTCACACACCATCAGGCTTCCAAGCAGCTCTCAAGGAAACTCAGTTTTCACACTCTATGCTTAGTGCCCTTTGAGTGCATTATCCAGGAATGAACCTGGTAGAGCATCCCACACAAACGAATGCTCCACATGCGGGTTTCACATGCCACCAACTCCACATTCACAGGCAACTTCAGCGCCACAGCCGTTTTCAGATAGCCCTCAATGCAAAGGCTCTAGACGCAAATGTTGGTGTGAGAGCTAATTCAATCAAGGAAACACTGCATGTTGGTGAAGGGCATATTGAAGAAGGATCAGCCGAGTGGTTCTTGTGGGAGAACAACTCCATTTGGCTCACTAAATTAACACACCATCAGGCTTCCAAGGAGCTCTCAAGGAAACTCAGTTTTCACACTCTATGCTTAGTGCCCTTTGTGTGCATTATCTAGGAATGAACCTGGTAGAGCATCCCACACAAACGAATGCTCCACATGCGGGTTTCACATGCCACCAACTCCACATTCACAGGCAACCTCAACGCCACAGCCGTTTTCAGATAGCCCTCAATGCAAAGGCTCTAGACGCAAATATTGGTGTGAGAGCTAATTCAATCAAGGAAACACTGCATGTTGGTGAAGGGCATATTGAAGAAGGATCAGCCGAGTGGTTCTTGTGGGAGAACAACTCCATTTGGCTCACTAACTTCACACACCATCAGGCTTCCAAGCAGCTCTCAAGGAAACTCAGTTTTCACACTCTATGCTTAGTGCCCTTTGAGTGCCTAGGACTGAAATGAAGCTTGGTGAGCATCCCACACAAACGAATGCTCCACATGCGGGTTTCACATGCCACCAACTCCACATTCACAGGCAACTTCAGCGCCACAGCCGTTTTCAGATAGCCCTCAATGCAAAGGCTCTAGATGCAAATATTGGTGTGAGAGCTAATTCAATCAAGGAAACACTGCATGTTGGTGAAGGGCATATTGAAGAAGGATCAGCCGAGTGGTTCTTGTGGGAGAACAACTCCATTTGGCTCACTAACTTCACACACCATCAGGCTTCCAAGCAGCTCTCAAGGAAACTCAGTTTTCACACTCTATGCTTAGTGCCCTTTGAGTGCATTATCCAGGAATGAACCTGGTAGAGCATCCCACACAAACGAATGCTCCACATGCGGGTTTCACATGCCACCAACTCCACATTCACAGGCAACTTCAGCGCCACAGCCGTTTTCAGATAGCCCTCAATGCAAAGGCTCTAGACGCAAATATTGGTGTGAGAGCTAATTCAATCAAGGAAACACTGCATGTTGGTGAAGGGCATATTGAAGAAGGATCAGCCGAGTGGTTCTTGTGGGAGAACAACTCCATTTGGCTCACTAACTTCACACACCATCAGGCTTCCAAGCAGCTCTCAAGGAAACTCAGTTTTCACACTCTGTGCTTAGTGCCCTTTGAGTACCTAGGACTGAAATGACGCTTGGTGAGCATCCCACACAAACGAATGCTCCACATGCGGGTTTCACATGCCACCAACTCCACATTCACAGGCAACTTCAGCGCCACAGCCCTTGTCAGATAGCCCTCAATGCAAAGGCTCTAGACGCAAATATTGGTGTGAGAGCTAATTCAATCAAGGAAACACTGCATGTTGGTGAAGGGCATATTGAAGAAGGATCAGCCGAGTGGTTCTTGTGGGAGAACAACTCCATTTGGCTCACTAAATTAACACACCATCAGGCTTCCAAGGAGCTCTCAAGGAAACTCAGTTTTCACACTCTATGCTTAGTGCCCTTTGAGTGCATTATCTAGGAATGAACCTGGTAGAGCATCCCACACAAACGAATGCTCCACATGCGGGTTTCACATGCCACCAACTCCACATTCACAGGCAACCTCAACGCCACAGCCGTTTTCAGATAGCCCTCAATGCAAAGGCTCTAGACGCAAATATTGGTGTGAGAGCTAATTCAATCAAGGAAACACTGCATGTTGGTGAAGGGCATATTGAAGAAGGATCAGCCGAGTGGTTCTTGTGGGAGAACAACTCCATTTGGCTCACTAACTTCACACACCATCAGGCTTCCAAGCAGCTCTCAAGGAAACTCAGTTTTCACACTCTATGCTTAGTGCCCTTTGAGTGCCTAGGACTGAAATGAAGCTTGGTGAGCATCCCACACAAACGAATGCTCCACATGCGGGTTTCACATGCCACCAACTCCACATTCACAGGCAACTTCAGCGCCACAGCCGTTTTCAGATAGCCCTCAATGCAAAGGCTCTAGACGCAAATATTGGTGTGAGAGCTAATTCAATCAAGGAAACACTGCATGTTGGTGAAGGGCATATTGAAGAAGGATCAGCCGAGTGGTTCTTGTGGGAGAACAACTCCATTTGGCTCACTAACTTCACACACCATCAGGCTTCCAAGCAGCTCTCAAGGAAACTCAGTTTTCACACTCTGTGCTTAGTGCCCTTTGAGTACCTAGGACTGAAATGAAGCTTGGTGAGCATCCCACACAAACGAATGCTCCACATGCGGGTTTCACATGCCACCAACTCCACATTCTCACGCAACTTCAGCGCCACAGCCGTTTTCAGATAGCCCTCAATGCAAAGGCTCTAGACGCAAATATTGGTGTGAGAGCTATTTCAATTAAGGAAACACTGCATGTTGGTGAAGGGCATATTGAAGGAGGATCAGCCGAGTGGTTCTTGCGGGAGAACAACTCCATTTGGCTCACTAACTTCACACACCATCAGGCTTCCAAGCAGCTCTCAAGGAAACTCAGTTTTCACACTCTATGCTTAGTGCCCTTTGAGTGCATTATCCAGGAATGAACCTGGTAGAGCATCCCACACAAACGAATGCTCCACATGCGGGTTTCACATGCCACCAACTCCACATTCACAGGCAACTTCAGCGCCACAGCCGTTTTCAGATAGCCCTCAATGCAAAGGCTCTAGACGCAAATATTGGTGTGAGAGCTAATTCAATCAAGGAAACACTGCATGTTGGTGAAGGGCATATTGAAGAAGGATCAGCCGAGTGGTTCTTGTGGGAGAACAACTCCATTTGGCTCACTAAATTAACACACCATCAGGCTTCCAAGCAGCTCTCAAGGAAACTCAGTTTTCACACTCTATGCTTAGTGCCCTTTGTGTGCATTATCTAGGAATGAACCTGGTAGAGCATCCCACACAAACGAATGCTCCACATGCGGGTTTCACATGCCACCAACTCCACATTCACAGGCAACCTCAACGCCACAGCCGTTTTCAGATAGCCCTCAATGCAAAGGCTCTAGACGCAAATATTGGTGTGAGAGCTAATTCAATCAAGGAAACACTGCATGTTGGTGAAGGGCATATTGAAGAAGGATCAGCCGAGTGGTTCTTGTGGGAGAACAACTCCATTTGGCTCACTAACTTCACACACCATCAGGCTTCCAAGCAGCTCTCAAGGAAACTCAGTTTTCACACTCTATGCTTAGTGCCCTTTGAGTGCCTAGGACTGAAATGAAGCTTGGTGAGCATCCCACACAAACGAATGCTCCACATGCGGGTTTCACATGCCACCAACTCCACATTCACAGGCAACTTCAGCGCCACAGCCGTTTTCAGATAGCCCTCAATGCAAAGGCTCTAGACGCAAATATTGGTGTGAGAGCTAATTCAATCAAGGAAACACTGCATGTTGGTGAAGGGCATATTGAAGAAGGATCAGCCGAGTGGTTCTTGTGGGAGAACAACTCCATTTGGCTCACTAACTTCACACACCATCAGGCTTCCAAGCAGCTCTCAAGGAAACTCAGTTTTCACACTCTGTGCTTAGTGCCCTTTGAGTACCTAGGACTGAAATGACGCTTGGTGAGCATCCCACACAAACTAATGCTCCACATGCGGTTTTCACATGCCACCAACTCCATATTCACAGGCAACTTCAGCGCCACAGCCGTTTTCAGATAGCCCTCAATGCAAAGGCTCTAGACGCAAATATTGGTGTGAGAGCTATTTCAATTAAGGAAACACTGCATGTTGGTGAAGAGCATATTGAAGGAGGATCAGCCGAGTGGTTCTTGCGGGAGAACAACTCCATTTGGCTCACTAACTTCACACACCATCAGGCTTCCAAGCAGCTCTCTAGGAAACTCAGTTTTCACACTCTATGCTTAGTGCCCTTTGAGTGCATTATTTAGGAATGAACCTGGTAGAGCATCCCACACAAACGAATGCTCCACATGCGGGTTTCACATGCCACCAACTCCACATTCTCACGCAACTTCAGCGCCACAGCCGTTTTCAGATAGCCCTCAATGCAAAGGCTCTAGACGCAAATATTGGTGTGAGAGCTAATTCAATCAAGGAAACACTGCATGTTGGTGAAGGGCATATTGAAGAAGGATCAGCCGAGTGGTTCTTGTGGGAGAACAACTCCATTTGGCTCACTATCTTCACACACCATCAGGCTTCCAAGCAGCTCTCAAGGAAACTCAGTTTTCACACTCTATGCTTAGTGCCCTTTGAGTGCATTATCTAGGAATGAACCTGGTAGAGCATCCCACACAAACGAATGCTCCACATGCGGGTTTCACATGCCACCAACTCCACATTCACAGGCAACTTCAGCGCCACAGCCGTTTTCAGATAGCCCTCAATGCAAAGGCTCTAGACGCAAATATTGGTGTGAGAGTTAATTCAATCAAGGAAACACTGCATGTTGGTGAAGGGCATATTGAAGAAGGATCAGCCGAGTGGTTCTTGTGGGAGAACAACTCCATTTGGCTCACTAAATTAACACACCATCAGGCTTCCAAGCAGCTCTCAAGGAAACTCAGTTTTCACACTCTATGCTTAGTGCCCTTTGTGTGCATTATCTAGGAATGAACCTGGTAGAGCATGCCACACAAACGAATGCTCCACATGCGGGTTTCACATGCCACCAACTCCACATTCACAGGCAACTTCGGCGCCACAGCCGTTTTCAGATAGCCCTCAATGCAAAGGCTCTAGACGCAAATATTGGTGTGAGAGCTAATTCAATCAAGGAAACACTGCATGTTGGTGAAGGGCATATTGAAGAAGGATCAGCCGAGTGGTTCTTGTGGGAGAACAACTCCATTTGGCTCACTAACTTCACACACCATCAGGCTTCCAAGCAGCTCTCAAGGAAACTCAGTTTTCACACTCTATGCTTAGTGCCCTTTGAGTGCATTAACTAGGAATGAACCTGGTAGAGCATCCCACACAAACGAATGCTCCACATGCGGGTTTCACATGCCACCAACTCCACATTCACAGGCAACTTCAGCGCCACAGCCGTTTTCAGATAGCCCTCAATGCAAAGGCTCTAGACGCAAATATTGGTGTGAAAGCTAATTCAATCAAGGAAACACTGCATGTTGGTGAAGGGCATATTGAAGAAGGATCAGCCAAGTGGTTCTTGTGGGAGAACAACTCCATTTGGCTCACTAACTTCACACACCATCAGGCTTCCAAGCAGCTCTCAAGGAAACTCAGTTTTCACACTCTATGCTTAGTGCCCTTTGAGTACCTAGGACTGAAATGAAGCTTGGTGAGCATCCCACACAAACGAATGCTCCACATGCGGTTTTCACATGCCACCAACTCCACATTGACAGGCAACTTCAGCGCCACAGCCGTTTTCAGATAGCCCTCAATGCAAAGGCTCTAGACGCAAATATTGGTGTGAGAGCTATTTCAATTAAGGAAACACTGCATGTTGGTGAAGGGCATATTGAAGGAGGATCAGCCGAGTGGTTCTTGCGGGAGAACAACTCCATTTGGCTCACTAACTTCACACACCATCAGGCTTCCAAGCAGCTCTCAAGGAAACTCAGTTTTCACACTCTATGCTTAGTGCCCTTTGAGTGCATTATTTAGGAATGAACCTGGTAGAGCATCCCACACAAACGAATGCTCCACATGCGGGTTTCACATGCCACCAACTCCACATTCACAGGCAACTTCAGCGCCACAGCCCTTTTCAGATAGCCCTCAATGCAAAGGCTCTAGACGCAAATATTGGTGTGAGAGCTAATTCAATCAAGGAAACACTGCATGTTGGTGAAGGGCATATTGAAGAAGGATCAGCCGAGTGGTTCTTGTGGGAGAACAACTCCATTTGGCTCACTAAATTAACACACCATCAGGCTTCCAAGGAGCTCTCCAGGAAACTCAGTTTTCACACTCTATGCTTAGTGCCCTTTGTGTGCATTATCTAGGAATGAACCTGGTAGAGCATCCCACACAAACGAATGCTCCACATGCGGGTTTCACATGCCACCAACTCCACATTCACAGGCAACCTCAACGCCACAGCCGTTTTCAGATAGCCCTCAATGCAAAGGCTCTAGACGCAAATATTGGTGTGAGAGCTAATTCAATCAAGGAAACACTGCATGTTGGTGAAGGGCATATTGAAGAAGGATCAGCCGAGTGGTTCTTGTGGGAGAACAACTCCATTTGGCTCACTAACTTCACACACCATCAGGCTTCCAAGCAGCTCTCAAGGAAACTCAGTTTTCACACTCTGTGCTTAGTGCCCTTTGAGTACCTAGGACTGAAATGACGCTTGGTGAGCATCCCACACAAACTAATGCTCCACATGCGGTTTTCACATGCCACCAACTCCATATTCACAGGCAACTTCAGCGCCACAGCCGTTTTCAGATAGCCCTCAATGCAAAGGCTCTAGACGCAAATATTGGTGTGAGAGCTATTTCAATTAAGGAAACACTGCATGTTGGTGAAGGGCATATTGAAGGAGGATCAGCCGAGTGGTTCTTGCGGGAGAACAACTCCATTTGGCTCACTAACTTCACACACCATCAGGCTTCCAAGCAGCTCTCAAGGAAACTCAGTTTTCACACTCTATGCTTAGTGCCCTTTGAGTGCATTATTTAGGAATGAACCTGGTAGAGCATCCCACACAAACGAATGCTCCACATGCGGGTTTCACATGCCACCAACTCCACATTCTCACGGAACTTCAGCGCCACAGCCGTTTTCAGATAGCCCTCAATGCAAAGGCTCTAGACGCAAATATTGGTGTGAGAGCTAATTCAATCAAGGAAACACTGCATGTTGGTGAAGGGCATATTGAAGAAGGATCAGCCGAGTGGTTCTTGTGGGAGAACAACTCCATTTGGCTCACTATCTTCACACACCATCAGGCTTCCAAGCAGCTCTCAAGGAAACTCAGTTTTCACACTCTATGCTTAGTGCCCTTTGAGTGCATTATCTAGGAATGAACCTGGTAGAGCATCCCACACAAACGAATGCTCCACATGCGGGTTTCACATGCCACCAACTCCGCATTCACAGGCAACTTCAGCGCCACAGCCGTTTTCAGATAGCCCTCAATGCCAAGGCTCTAGACGCAAATATTGGTGTGAGAGTTAATTCAATCAAGGAAACACTGCATGTTGGTGAAGGGCATATTGAAGAAGGATCAGCCGACTGGTTCTTGTGGGAGAACAACTCCATTTGGCTCACTAACTTCACACACCATCAGGCTTCCAAGCAGCTCTCAAGGAAACTCAGTTTTCACACTCTATGCTTAGTGCCCTTTGAGTGCATTATCTAGGAATGAACCTGGTAGAGCATGCCACACAAACGAATGCTCCACATGCGGTTTTCACATGCCACCAACTCCACATTCACAGGCAACTTCGGCGCCACAGCCGTTTTCAGATAGCCCTCAATGCAAAGGCTCTAGACGGAAATATTGGTGTGAGAGCTAATTCAATCAAGGAAACACTGCATGTTGGTGAAGGGCATATTGAAGAAGGATCAGCCGAGTGGTTCTTGTGGGAGAACAACTCCATTTGGCTCACTAACTTCACACACCATCAGGCTTCCAAGCAGCTCTCAAGGAAACTCAGTTTTCACACTCTATGCTTAGTGCCCTTTGAGTGCATTATCTAGGAATGAACCTGGTAGAGCATCCCACACAAACGAATGCTCCACATGCGGGTTTCACATGCCACCAACTCCACATTCACAGGCAACTTCAGCGCCACAGCCGTTTTCAGATAGCCCTCAATGCAAAGGCTCTAGACGCAAATATTGGTGTGAGAGCTAATTCAATCAAGGAAACACTGCATGTTGGTGAAGGGCATATTGAAGAAGGATCAGCCGAGTGGTTCTTGTGGGAGAACAACTCCATTTGGCTCACTAACTTCACACACCATCAGGCTTCCAAGCAGCTCTCAAGGAAACTCAGTTTTCACACTCTATGCTTAGTGCCCTTTGAGTACCTAGGACTGAAATGAAGCTTGGTGAGCATCCCACACAAACGAATGCTCCACATGCGGTTTTCACATGCCACCAACTCCACATTGACAGGCAACTTCAGCGCCACAGCCGTTTTCAGATAGCCCTCAATGCAAAGGCTTTATACATAAATATTGGTGTGAGAGCTAATTCAATCAAGGAAACACTGCATGTTGGTGAAGGGCATATTGAAGAAGGATCAGCCGAGTGGTTCTTGTGGGAGAACAACTCCATTTGGCTCACTAACTTCACACACCATCAGGCTTCCAAGCAGCTCTCAAGGAAACTCAGTTTTCACACTCTATGCTTAGTGCCCTTTGAGTGCATTATCTAGGAATGAACCTGGTAGAGCATCCCACACAAACGAATGCTCCACATGCGGGTTTCACATGCCACCAACTCCACATTCACAGGCAACCTCAACGCCACAGCCGTTTTCAGATAGCCCTCAATGCAAAGGCTCTAGACGCAAATATTGGTGTGAGAGCTAATTCAATCAAGGAAACACTGCATGTTGGTGAAGGGCATATTGAAGAAGGATCAGCCGAGTGGTTCTTGTGGGAGAACAACTCCATTTGGCTCACTAACTTCACACACCATCAGGCTTCCAAGCAGCTCTCAAGGAAACTCAGTTTTCACACTCTATGCTTAGTGCCCTTTGAGTGCCTAGGACTGAAATGAAGCTTGGTGAGCATCCCACACAAACGAATGCTCCACATGCGGGTTTCACATGCCACCAACTCCACATTCACAGGCAACTTCAGCGCCACAGCCGTTTTCAGATAGCCCTCAATGCAAAGGCTCTAGACGCAAATATTGGTGTGAGAGCTAATTCAATCAAGGAAACACTGCATGTTGGTGAAGGGCATATTGAAGAAGGATCAGCCGAGTGGTTCTTGTGGGAGAACAACTCCATTTGGCTCACTAACTTCACACACCATCAGGCTTCCAAGCAGCTCTCAAGGAAACTCAGTTTTCACACTCTGTGCTTAGTGCCCTTTGAGTACCTAGGACTGAAATGAAGCTTGGTGAGCATCCCACACAAACTAATGCTCCACATGCGGGTTTCACATGCCACCAACTCCACATTCTCACGCAACTTCAGCGCCACAGCCGTTTTCAGATAGCCCTCAATGCAAAGGCTCTAGACGCAAATATTTGTGTGAGAGCTATTTCAATTAAGGAAACACTGCATGTTGGTGAAGGGCATATTGAAGGAGGATCAGCCGAGTGGTTCTTGCGGGAGAACAACTCCATTTGGCTCACTAACTTCACACACCATCAGGCTTCCAAGCAGCTCTCAAGGAAACTCAGTTTTCACACTCTATGCTTAGTGCCCTTTGAGTGCATTATTTAGGAATGAACCTGGTAGAGCATCCCACACAAACGAATGCTCCACATGCGGGTTTCACATGCCACCAACTCCACATTCACAGGCAACTTCAGCGCCACAGCCCTTTTCAGATAGCCCTCAATGCAAAGGCTCTAGACGCAAATATTGGTGTGAGAGCTAATTCAATCAAGGAAACACTGCATGTTGGTGAAGGGCATATTGAAGAAGGATCAGCCGAGTGGTTCTTGTAGGAGAACAACTCCATTTGGCTCACTAAATTAACACACCATCAGGCTTCCAAGGAGCTCTCCAGGAAACTCAGTTTTCACACTCTATGCTTAGTGCCCTTTGTGTGCATTATCTAGGAATGAACCTGGTAGAGCATCCCACACAAACGAATGCTCCACATGCGGGTTTCACATGCCACCAACTCCACATTCACAGGCAACCTCAACGCCACAGCCGTTTTCAGATAGCCCTCAATGCAAAGGCTCTAGACGCAAATATTGGTGTGAGAGCTAATTCAATCAAGGAAACACTGCATGTTGGTGAAGGGCATATTGAAGAAGGATCAGCCGAGTGGTTCTTGTGGGAGAACAACTCCATTTGGCTCACTAACTTCACACACCATCAGGCTTCCAAGCAGCTCTCAAGGAAACTCAGTTTTCACACTCTATGCTTAGTGCCCTTTGAGTGCCTAGGACTGAAATGAAGCTTGGTGAGCATCCCACACAAACGAATGCTCCACATGCGGGTTTCACATGCCACCAACTCCACATTCACAGGCAACTTCAGCGCCACAGCCGTTTTCAGATAGCCCTCAATGCAAAGGCTCTAGACGCAAATATTGGTGTGAGAGCTAATTCAATCAAGGAAACACTGCATGTTGGTGAAGGGCATATTGAAGAAGGATCAGCCGAGTGGTTCTTGTGGGAGAACAACTCCATTTGGCTCACTAACTTCACACACCTTCAGGCTTCCAAGCAGCTCTCAAGGAAACTCAGTTTTCACACTCTATGCTTAGTGCCCTTTGAGTGCATTATCTAGGAATGAACCTGGTAGAGCATCCCACACAAACGAATGCTCCACATGCGGGTTTCACATGCCACCAACTCCACATTCACAGGCAACTTCAGCGCCACAGCCGTTTTCAGATAGCCCTCAATGCAAAGGCTCTAGACGCAAATATTGGTGTGAGAGCTAATTCAATCAAGGAAACACTGCATGTTGGTGAAGGGCATATTGAAGAAGGATCAGCCGAGTGGTTCTTGTGGGAGAACAACTCCATTTGGCTCACTAACTTCACACACCATCAGGCTTCCAAGCAGCTCTCAAGGAAACTCAGTTTTCACACTCTGTGCTTAGTGCCCTTTGAGTACCTAGGACTGAAATGACGCTTGGTGAGCATCCCACACAAACTAATGCTCCACATGCGGGTTTCACATGCCACCAACTCCATATTCACAGGCAACTTCAGCGCCACAGCCGGTTTCAGATAGCCCTCAATGCAAAGGCTCTAGACGCAAATATTGGTGTGAGAGCTATTTCAATTAAGGAAACACTGCATGTTGGTGAAGGGCATATTGAAGGAGGATCAGCCGAGTGGTTCTTGTGGGAGAACAACTCCATTTGGCTCACTAACTTCACACACCATCAGGCTTCCAAGCAGCTCTCAAGGAAACTCAGTTTTCACACTCTATGCTTAGTGCCCTTTGAGTGCATTATTTAGGAATGAACCTGGTAGAGCATCCCACACAAACGAATGCTCCACATGCGGGTTTCACATGCCACCAACTCCACATTCTCACGCAACTTCAGCGCCACAGCCGTTTTCAGATAGCCCTCAATGCAAAGGCTCTAGACGCAAATATTGGTGTGAGAGCTAATTCAATCAAGGAAACACTGCATGTTGGTGAAGGGCATATTGAAGAAGGATCAGCCGAGTGGTTCTTGTGGGAGAACAACTCCATTTGGCTCACTATCTTCACACACCATCAGGCTTCCAAGCAGCTCTCAAGGAAACTCAGTTTTCACACTCTATGCTTAGTGCCCTTTGAGTGCATTATCTAGGAATGAACCTGGTAGAGCATGCCACACAAACGAATGCTCCACATGCGGTTTTCACATGCCACCAACTCCACATTCACAGGCAACTTCGGCGCCACAGCCGTTTTCAGATAGCCCTCAATGCAAAGGCTCTAGACGGAAATATTGGTGTGAGAGCTAATTCAATCAAGGAAACACTGCATGTTGGTGAAGGGCATATTGAAGAAGGATCAGCCGAGTGGTTCTTGTGGGAGAACAACTCTATTTGGCTCACTAACTTCACACACCATCAGGCTTCCAAGCAGCTCTCAAGGAAACTCAGTTTTCACACTCTATGCTTAGTGCCCTTTGAGTGCATTATCTAGGAATGAACCTGGTAGAGCATCCCACACAAACGAATGCTCCACATGCGGGTTTCACATGCCACCAACTCCACATTCACAGGCAACTTCAGCGCCACAGCCGTTTTCAGATAGCCCTCAATGCAAAGGCTCTAGACGCAAATATTGGTGTGAGAGCTAATTCAATCAAGGAAACACTGCATGTTGGTGAAGGGCATATTGAAGAAGGATCAGCCGAGTGGTTCTTGTGGGAGAACAACTCCATTTGGCTCACTAACTTCACACACCATCAGGCTTCCAAGCAGCTCTCAAGGAAACTCAGTTTTCACACTCTATGCTTACTGCCCTTTGAGTGCATTATCTAGGAATGAACCTGGTAGAGCATGCCACACAAACGAATGCTCCACATGCGGTTTTCACATGCCACCAACTCCACATTGACAGGCAACTTCAGCGCCACAGCCGTTTTCAGATAGCCCTCAATGCAAAGGCTTTAGACATAAATATTGGTGTGAGAGCTAATTCAATCAAGGAAACACTGCATGTTGGTGAAGGGCATATTGAAGAAGGATCAGCCGAGTGGTTCTTGTGGGAGAACAACTCCATTTGGCTCACTAACTTCACACACCATCAGGCTTTCAAGCAGCTCTCAAGGAAACTCAGTTTTCACACTCTATGCTTAGTGCCCTTTGAGTGCATTATCTAGGAATGAACCTGGTAGAGCATCCCACACAAACGAATGCTCCACATGCGGGTTTCACATGCCACCAACTCCACATTCACAGGCAACTTCAGCGCCACAGCCGTTTTCAGATAGCCCTCAATGCAAACGCTCTAGACGCAAATATTGGTGTGAGAGCTAATTCAATCAAGGAAACACTGCATGTTGGTGAAGGGCATATTGAAGAAGGATCAGCCGAGTGGTTCTTGTGGGAGAACAACTCCATTTGGCTCACTAACTTCACACACCTTCAGGCTTCCAAGCAGCTCTCAAGGAAACTCAGTTTTCACACTCTATGCTTAGTGCCCTTTGAGTGCATTATCTAGGAATGAACCTGGTAGAGCATCCCACACAAACGAATGCTCCACATGCGGGTTTCACATGCCACCAACTCCACATTCACAGGCAACTTCAGCGCCACAGCCGTTTTCAGATAGCCCTCAATGCAAAGGCTCTAGACGCAAATATTGGTGTGAGAGCTAATTCAATCAAGGAAACACTGCATGTTGGTGAAGGGCATATTGAAGAAGGATCAGCCGAGTGGTTCTTGTGGGAGAACAACTCCATTTGGCTCACTAACTTCACACACCATCAGGCTTCCAAGCAGCTCTCAAGGAAACTCAGTTTTCACACTCTGTGCTTAGTGCCCTTTGAGTACCTAGGACTGAAATGACGCTTGGTGAGCATCCCACACAAACTAATGCTCCACATGCGGGTTTCACATGCCACCAACTCCATATTCACAGGCAACTTCAGCGCCACAGCCGGTTTCAGATAGCCCTCAATGCAAAGGCTCTAGACGCAAATATTGGTGTGAGAGCTATTTCAATTAAGGAAACACTGCATGTTGGTGAAGGGCATATTGAAGGAGGATCAGCCGAGTGGTTCTTGCGGGAGAACAACTCCATTTGGCTCACTAACTTCACACACCATCAGGCTTCCAAGCAGCTCTCAAGGAAACTCAGTTTTCACACTCTATGCTTAGTGCCCTTTGAGTGCATTATTTAGGAATGAACCTGGTAGAGCATCCCACACAAACGAATGCTCCACATGCGGGTTTCACATGCCACCAACTCCACATTCTCACGCAACTTCAGCGCCACAGCCGTTTTCAGATAGCCCTCAATGCAAAGGCTCTAGACGCAAATATTGGTGTGAGAGCTAATTCAATCAAGGAAACACTGCATGTTGGTGAAGGGCATATTGAAGAAGGATCAGCCGAGTGGTTCTTGTGGGAGAACAACTCCATTTGGCTCACTATCTTCACACACCATCAGGCTTCCAAGCAGCTCTCAAGGAAACTCAGTTTTCACACTCTATGCTTAGTGCCCTTTGAGTGCATTATCTAGGAATGAACCTGGTAGAGCATGCCACACAAACGAATGCTCCACATGCGGTTTTCACATGCCACCAACTCCACATTCACAGGCAACTTCGGCGCCACAGCCGTTTTCAGATAGCCCTCAATGCAAAGGCTCTAGACGGAAATATTGGTGTGAGAGCTAATTCAATCAAGGAAACACTGCATGTTGGTGAAGGGCATATTGAAGAAGGATCAGCCGAGTGGTTCTTGTGGGAGAACAACTCTATTTGGCTCACTAACTTCACACACCATCAGGCTTCCAAGCAGCTCTCAAGGAAACTCAGTTTTCACACTCTATGCTTAGTGCCCTTTGAGTGCATTATCTAGGAATGAACCTGGTAGAGCATCCCACACAAACGAATGCTCCACATGCGGGTTTCACATGCCACCAACTCCACATTCACAGGCAACTTCAGCGCCACAGCCGTTTTCAGATAGCCCTCAATGCAAAGGCTCTAGACGCAAATATTGGTGTGAGAGCTAATTCAATCAAGGAAACACTGCATGTTGGTGAAGGGCATATTGAAGAAGGATCAGCCGAGTGGTTCTTGTGGGAGAACAACTCCATTTGGCTCACTAACTTCACACACCATCAGGCTTCCAAGCAGCTCTCAAGGAAACTCAGTTTTCACACTCTATGCTTAGTGCCCTTTGAGTGCATTATCTAGGAATGAACCTGGTAGAGCATGCCACACAAACGAATGCTCCACATGCGGTTTTCACATGCCACCAACTCCACATTGACAGGCAACTTCAGCGCCACAGCCGTTTTCAGATAGCCCTCAATGCAAAGGCTTTAGACATAAATATTGGTGTGAGAGCTAATTCAATCAAGGAAACACTGCATGTTGGTGAAGGGCATATTGAAGAAGGATCAGCCGAGTGGTTCTTGTGGGAGAACAACTCCATTTGGCTCACTAACTTCACACACCATCAGGCTTTCAAGCAGCTCTCAAGGAAACTCAGTTTTCACACTCTATGCTTAGTGCCCTTTGAGTGCATTATCTAGGAATGAACCTGGTAGAGCATCCCACACAAACGAATGCTCCACATGCGGGTTTCACATGCCACCAACTCCACATTCACAGGCAACTTCAGCGCCACAGCCGTTTTCAGATAGCCCTCAATGCAAACGCTCTAGACGCAAATATTGGTGTGAGAGCTAATTCAATCAAGGAAACACTGCATGTTGGTGAAGGGCATATTGAAGAAGGATCAGCCGAGTGGTTCTTGTGGGAGAACAACTCCATTTGGCTCACTAACTTCACACACCATCAGGCTTCCAAGCAGCTCTCAAGGAAACTCAGTTTTCACACTCTATGCTTAGTACCCTTTGAGTGCATTATCTAGGAATGAAGCTGGTAGAGCATCCCACACAAACGAATGCTCCACATGCGGGTTTCACATGCCACCAACTCCACATTCACAGGCAACTTCAGCGCCACAGCCGTTTTCAGATAGCCCTCAATGCAAAGGCTCTAGACGCAAATATTGGTGTGGGGGATAATTCAATCAAGGAAACACTGCATGTTGGTGAAGGGCATATTGAAGAAGGATCAGCCGAGTGGTTCTTGTGGGAGAACAACTCCATTTGGCTCACTAACTTCACACACCTTCAGGCTTCCAAGCAGCTCTCAAGGAAACTCAGTTTTCACACTCTATGCTTAGTGCCCTTTGAGTACCTAGGACTGAAATGAAGCTTGGTGAGCATCCCACACAAACGAATGCTCCACATGCGGGTTTCACATGCCACCAACTCCACATTCACAGGCAACTTCAGCGCCACAGCCGTTTTCAGATAGTCCTCAATGCAAAGGCTCTAGACACAAATATTGGTGTGACAGCTAATTCAATCAAGGAAACACTGCATGTTGGTGAAAGGCATATTGAAGAAGGATCAGCCGAGTGGTTCTTGTGGGAGAACAACTCCATTTGGCTCACTAACTTCACACACCATCAGGCTTCCAAGCAGCTCTCAAGGAAACTCAGTTTTCACACTCTATGCTTAGTGCCCTTTGAGTACCTAGGACTGAAATGAAGCTTGGTGAGCATCCCACACAAACGAATGCTCCACATGCGGGTTTCACATGCCACCAACTCCACATTCACAGGCAACTTCAGCGCCACAGCCGTTTTCAGATAGCCCTCAATGCAAAGGCTCTAGACACAAATATTGGTGTGAGAGCTAATTCAATCAAGGAAACACTGCATGTTGGTGAAGGGCATATTGAAGAAGGATCAGCCGAGTGGTTCTTGTGGGAGAACAACTCCATTTGGCTCACTAACTTCACACACCATCAGGCTTCCAAGCAGCTCTCAAGGAAACTCAGTTTTCACACTCTATGCTTCGTGCCCTTTGAGTGACTAGGACTGAAATGAAGCTTGGTGATCATCGGACACAAACGAATGCTCCACATGCGGGTTTCACATGCCACCAACTCCACATTGACAGGCAACTCCAGCGCCAGAACCGTTTTCAGATAGCCCTCAATGCAAAGGCTCTAGACGCAAATATTGGTGTGAGAGCTAATTCAATCAAGGAAACACTGCATGTTGGTGAAGGGCATATTGAAGAAGGATCAGCCGAGTGGTTCTTGTGGGAGAACAACTCCATTTGGCTCACTAACTTCACACACCATCAGGCTTCCAAGCAGCTCTCAAGGAAACTCAGTTTTCACACTCTATGCTTAGTGCCCTTTGAGTACCTAGGACTGAAATGAAGCTTGGTGAGCATCCCACACAAACGAATGCTCCACATGCGGGTTTCACATGCCACCAACTCCACATTCACAGGCAACTTCAGCGCCACAGCCGTTTTCAGATAGCCCTCAATGCAAAGGCTCTAGACACAAATATTGGTGTGAGAGCTAATTCAATCAAGGAAACACTGCATGTTGGTGAAGGGCATATTGAAGAAGGATCAGCCGAGTGGTTCTTGTGGGAGAACAACTCCATTTGGCTCACTAACTTCACACACCATCAGGCTTCCAAGCAGCTCTCAAGGAAACTCAGTTTTCACACTCTATGCTTCGTGCCCTTTGAGTGACTAGGACTGAAATGAAGCTTGGTGATCATCGGACACAAACGAATGCTCCACATGCGGGTTTCACATGCCACCAACTCCACATTGACAGGCAACTCCAGCGCCAGAACCGTTTTCAGATAGCCCTCAATGCAAAGGCTCTAGACGCAAATATTGGTGTGAGAGCTAATTCAATCAAGGAAACACTGCATGTTGGTGAAGGGCATATTGAAGAAGGATCAGCCGAGTGGTTCTTGTGGGAGAACAACTCCATTTGGCTCACTAACTTCACACACCATCAGGCTTCCAAGCAGCTCTCAAGGAAACTCAGTTTTCACACTCTATGCTTAGTGCCCTTTGAGTGCATTATCTAGGAATGTACCTGGTAGAGCATCCCACACAAACGAATGCTCCACATGCGGGTTTCACATGCCACCAACTCCACATTCACAGGCAACTTCAGCTCCAGAACCGTTTTCAGATAGCCCTCAATGCAAAGGCTCTAGACGCAAATATTGGTGTGAGAGCTAATTCAATTAAGAAAACACTGCATGTTGGTGAAGGGCATATTGAAGAAGGATCAGCCGAGTGGTTCTTGTGGGAGAACAACTCCATTTGGCTCACTAACTTCACACACCATCAGGCTTCCAAGCAGCTCTCAAGGAAACTCAGTTTTCACACTCTATGCTTAGTGCCCTTTGAGTACCTAGGACTGAAATGAAGCTTGATGAGCATCCCACACAAACGAATGCTCCACATGCGGGTTTCACATGCCACCAACTCCACATTCACAGGCAATTTCAGAGCCACAGCCGTTGTCAGATAGCCCTCAATGCAAAGGCTCTAGACACAAATATTGGTGTGAGAGCTAATTCAATCAAGGAAACACTGCATGTTGGTGAAGGGCATATTGAAGAAGGATCAGCCGAGTGGTTCTTGTGGGAGAACAACTCCATTTGGCTCACTAACTTCACACACCATCAGGCTTCCAAGCAGCTCTCAAGGAAACTCAGTTTTCACACTCTATGCTTAGTGCCCTTTGAGTGCATTATCTAGGAATGAACCTGGTAGAGCATCCCACACAAACGAATGCTCCACATGCGGGTTTCACATGCCACCAACTCCACATTCTCACGCAATTTCAGCGCCACAGCCGTTTTCAACTAGCCCTCAATGCAAAGGCTCTAGACGCAAATATTGGTGTGAGAGCTAATTCAATCAAGGAAACACTGCATGTTGGTGAAGGGCATATTGAAGAAGGATCAGCCGAGTGGTTCTTGTGGGAGAACAACTCCATTTGGCTCACTAACTTCACACACCATCAGGCTTCCAAGCAGCTCTCAAGGAAACTCAGTTTTCACACTCTATGCTTAGTGCCCTTTGAGTGCCTAGGGCTGAAATGAAGCTTGGTGAGCATCCCACACAAACGAATGCTCCACATGCGGGTTTCACATGTCACCAACTCCACATTCACAGGCAACTTCAGCGCCACAGCCGTTTTCAGATAGCCCTCAATGCAAAGGCTCTAGACTCAAATATTGGTGTGAGAGCTAATTCAATCAAGGAAACACTGCATGTTGGTGAAGGGCATATTGAAGAAGGATCAGCCGAGTGGTTCTTGTGGGAGAACAACTCCATTTGGCTCACTAACTTCACACACCATCAGGCTTCCAAGCAGCTCTCAAGGAAACTCAGTTTTCACACTCTATGCTTAGTGCCCTTTGAGTGCATTATCTAGGAATGAACCTGGTAGAGCATCCCACACAAACGAATGCTCCACATGCGGGTTTCACATGCCACCAACTCCACATTCTCACGCAACTTCAGCGCCACAGCCGTTTTCAGATAGCCCTCAATGCAAAGGCTCTAGACGCAAATATTGGTGTGAGAGCTAATTCAATCAAGGAAACACTGCATGTTGGTGAAGGGCATATTGAAGAAGGATCAGCCGAGTGGTTCTTGAGGGAGAACAACTCCATTTGGCTCACTAACTTCACACACCATCAGGCTTCCAAGCAGCTCTCAAGGAAACTCAGTTTTCACACTCTATGCTTAGTGCCCTTTGAGTGCATTATCTAGGAATGAACCTGGTAGAGCATCCCACACAAACGAATGCTCCACATGCGGGTTTCACATGGCACCAACTCCACATTCTCACGCAACTTCAGCGCCACAGCCGTTTTCAGATAGCCCTCAATGCAAAGGCTCTAGACGCAAATATTGGTGTGAGAGCTAATTCAATCAAGGAAACAATGCATGTTGGTGAAGGGCATATTGAAGAAGGATCAGCCGAGTGGTTCTTGTGGGAGAACAACTCCATTTGGCTCACTAACTTCACACACCATCAGGCTTCCAAGCAGCTCTCAAGGAAACTCAGTTTTCACACTCTATGCTTAGTGCCCTTTGAGTGCCTAGGGCTGAAATGAAGCTTGGTGAGCATCCCACACAAACGAATGCTCCACATGCGGGTTTCACATGTCACCAACTCCACATTCACAGGCAACTTCAGCGCCACAGCCGTTTTCAGATAGCCCTCAATGCAAAGGCTCTAGACTCAAATATTGGTGTGAGAGCTAATTCAATCAAGGAAACACTGCATGTTGGTGAAGGGCATATTGAAGAAGGATCAGCCGAGTGGTTCTTGTGGGAGAACAACTCCATTTGGCTCACTAACTTCACACACCATCAGGCTTCCAAGCAGCTCTCAAGGAAACTCAGTTTTCACACTCTATGCTTAGTGCCCTTTGAGTGCATTATCTAGGAATGAACCTGGTAGAGCATCCACACAAACGAATGCTCCACATGCGGGTTTCACATGGCACCAACTCCACATTCTCACGCAACTTCAGCGCCACAGCCGTTTTCAGATAGCCCTCAATGCAAAGGCTCTAGACGCAAATATTGGTGTGAGAGCTAATTCAATCAAGGAAACAATGCATGTTGGTGAAGGGCATATTGAAGAAGGATCAGCCGAGTGGTTCTTGTGGGAGAACAACTCCATTTGGCTCACTAACTTCACACACCATCAGGCTTCCAAGCAGCTCTCAAGGAAACTCAGTTTTCACACTCTATGCTTAGTGCCCTTTGAGTGCATTATCTAGGAATGAACCTGGTAGAGCATCCCACACAAACGAATGCTCCACATGCGGGTTTCACATGGCACCAACTCCACATTCTCACGCAACTTCAGCGCCACAGCCGTTTTCAGATAGCCCTCAATGCAAAGGCTCTAGACGCAAATATTGGTGTGAGAGCTAATTCAATCAAGGAAACACTGCATGTTGGTGAAGGGCATATTGAAGAAGGATCAGCCGAGTGGTTCTTGAGGGAGAACAACTCCATTTGGCTCACTAACTTCACACACCATCAGGCTTCCAAGCAGCTCTCAAGGAAACTCAGTTTTCACACTCTATGCTTAGTGCCCTTTGAGTGCCTAGGGCTGAAATGAAGCTTGGTGAGTATCCCACACAAACGAATGCTCCACATGCGGGTTTCACATGTCACCAACTCCACATTCACAGGCAACTTCAGCGCCACAGCCGTTTTCAGATAGCCCTCAATGCAAAGGCTCTAGACTCAAATATTGGTGTGAGAGCTAATTCAATCAAGGAAACACTGCATGTTGGTGAAGGGCATATTGAAGAAGGATCAGCCGAGTGGTTCTTGTGGGAGAACAACTCCATTTGGCTCACTAACTTCACACACCATCAGGCTTCCAAGCAGCTCTCAAGGAAACTCAGTTTTCACACTCTATGCTTAGTGCCCTTTGAGTGCATTATCTAGGAATGAACCTGGTAGAGCATCCCACACAAACGAATGCTCCACATGCGGGTTTCACATGCCACCAACTTCACATTCACAGGCAACTTCAGCGCCACAGCCGTTTTCAGATAGCCCTCAATGCAAAGGCTCTAGACGCAAATATTGGTGTGAGAGCTAATTCAATCAAGGAAACACTGCATGTTGGTGAAGGGCATATTGAAGAAGGATCAGCCGAGTGGTTCTTGTGGGAGAACAACTCCATTTGGCTCACTAACTTCACACACCATCAGGCTTCCAAGCAGCTCTCAAGGAAACTCAGTTTTCACACTTTATGCTTAGTGCCCTTTGAGTGCCTAGGACTGAAAAGAAGCTGGTAGAGCATCCCACACAAACGAATGCTCCACATGCGGGGTTCACATGCCACCAACTCCACATTCATAGGCATCTTCAGCACCACAACCGTTTTCAGATAGTCCTCAATGCAAAGGCTCTAGACACAAATATTGGTGTGAGAGCTAATTCAATCAAGGAAACACTGCATGTTGGTGAAGGGCATATTGAAGAAGGATCAGCCGAGTGGTTCTTGTGGGAGAACAACTCCATTTGGATCACTAACTTCACACATCATCAGGCTTCCAAGAAGCTCTTAAGGAAACTCAGTTTTCACACTCTATGCTTAGTGCCCTTTGAGTGCATTATCTAGGAATGAACCTGGTAGAGCATCCCACACAAACGAATGCTCCACATGCGGGTTTCACATGCCACCAACTCCACATTGACAGGCAACTTCAGCGCCACTACCGTTTTCAGATAGCCCTCAATGCAAAGGCTCTAGACGCAAATATTGGTGTGAGAGCTAATTCAATCAAGGAAACACTGCATGTTGGTGAAGGGCATATTGAAGAAGGATCAGCCGAGTGGTTCTTGTGGGAGAACAACTCCATTTGGCTCACTAACTTCACACACCATCAGGCTTCCAAGCAGCTCTCAAGGAAACTCAGTTTTCACACTCTATGCTTAGTACCCTTTGAGTGCATTATCTAGGAATGAACCTGGTAGAGCATCCCACACAAACGAATGCTCCACATGCGGGTTTCACATGCCACCAACTCCACATTCACAGGCAACTTCAGCGCCACAGCTGTTTTCAGATAGCCCTCAATGTAAAGGCTCTAGACGCAAATATTGGTGTGAGAGCTAATTCAATCAAGGAAACACTGCATGTTGGTGAAGGGCATATTGAAGAAGGATCAGCCGAGTGGTTCTTGTGGGAGAACAACTCCATTTGGCTCACTAACTTCACACACCATCAGGCTTCCAAGCAGCTCTCAAGGAAACTCAGTTTTCACACTCTATGCTTAGTGCCGTTTGAGTGCATTATCTAGGAATGAACCTGGTAGAGCATCCAACACAAACGAATGATCCACATGCGGGTTTCACATGCCACCAACTCCACATTGACAGGCAACTTCTGTGCCACAGCCGTTTTCAGATAGCCCTCAATGCAAAGGCTCTAGACGCAAATATTGGTGTGAGAGCTAATTCAATCAAGGAAACACTGCATGTTGGTGAAGGGCATATTGAAGAAGGATCAGCCGAGTGGTTCTTGTGGGAGAACAACTCCATTTGGCTCACTAACTTCACACACCATCAAGCTTCCAAGCAGCTCTCAAGGAAACTCAGTTTTCACACTCTATGCTTAGTGCCCTTTGAGTGCCTAGGACTGAAATGAAGCTGGTAGAGCATCCCACACAAACGAATGCTCCACATGCGGGTTTCACATGCCACCAACTCCACATTGACAGGCAACTTCAGCGCCACAGCCGTTTTCAGATAGCCCTCAATGCAAAGGCTCTAGGCACAAATATTGGTGTGAGAGCTAATTCAATCAAGGAAACACTGCATGTTGGTGAAGGGCATATTGAAGAAGGATCAGCCGAGTGGTTCTTGTGGGAGAACAACTCCATTTGGCTCACTAACTTCACACACCATCAGGCTTCCAAGCAGCTCTCAAGGAAACTCAGTTTTCACACTCTATGCTTAGTGCCCTTTGAGTGCATTATTTAGGAATGAACCTGGTAGAGCATGCCACACAAACGAATGCCCCACATGCGGTTTTCACATGCCACCAACTCCACATTCACAGGCAACTTCAGCACCACAACCGTTTTCAGGTAGCCCTCAATGCAAAGGCTCTAGACGCAAATATTGGTGTGAGAGTTAATTCAATCAAGGAAACACTGCATGTTGGTGAAGGGCATATTGAAGAAGGATCAGCCGAGTGGTTCTTGTGGGAGAACAACTCCATTTGGCTCACTAACTTCACACACCATCAGGCTTCCAAGCAGCTCTCAAGGAAACTCAGTTTTCACACTCTATGCTTAGTACCCTTTGAGTGCATTATCTAGGAATG
Organism: Ochotona princeps; assembly: GCF_030435755.1. Taxonomy (NCBI): domain Eukaryota; kingdom Metazoa; phylum Chordata; class Mammalia; order Lagomorpha; family Ochotonidae; genus Ochotona; species Ochotona princeps. Next base: position 58,668 of record NW_026700500.1, on the reverse strand, counting down.
AACCTGGTAGAGCATCCCACACAAATGAATGCTCCACATGCGGGTTTCACATGCCACCAACTCCACATTCACAGGCAACTTCAGCACCACAACCGTTTTCAGATAGCCCTCAATGCAAAGGCTCTAGACGCAAATATTGGTGTGAGAGTTAATTCAATCAAGGAAACACTGCATGTTGGTGAAGGGCATATTGAAGAAGGATCAGCCGAGTGGTTCTTGTGGGAGAACAACTCCATTTGGCTCACTAACTTCACACACCATCAGGCTTCCAAGCAGCTCTCAAGGAAACTCAGTTTTCACACTCTATGCTTAGTGCCCTTTGAGTACCTAGGACTGAAATGAACCTGGTAGAGCATCCCACACAAACGAATGCTCCACATGCGGGTTTCACATGCCACCAACTCCACATTCACAGGCAACTTCAGCGCCACAGCCGTTTTCAAATAGCCCTCAATGCAAACGCTCTAGATGCAAATTTTGGTGTGAGAGCTAATTCAATCAAGGAAACACTGCATGTTGGTGAAGGGCATATTGAAGAAGGATCAGCCGAGTGGTTCTTGTGGGAGAACAACTCCATTTGGCTCACTAACTTCACACACCATCAGGCTTCCAAGCAGCTCTCAAGGAAACTCAGTTTACACACTCTATGCTTAGTGCCATTTGAGTACCTAGGACTGAAATGAAGCTTGGTGAGCATCCCACACAAACGAATGCTCCATATGCGTGTTTCACATGCCACCAACTCCACATTCTCAGGCAACTTCAGCGCCACAGCCATTTTCAGATAGCCCTCAATGCAAAGGCTCTAGACGCAAATATTGGTGTGAGAGCTAATTCAATCAAGGAAGCACTGCATGTTGGTGAAGGGCATATTGAAGAAGGATCAGCCGAGTGGTACTTGTGGGAGAACAATTCTATTTTGCTCACTAACTTCACACACCATCAGGCTTCCAAGCAGCTCTCAAGGAAACTCAGTTTTCACACTCTATGCTTAGTGCCCTTTGAGTGCCTAGGACTGACATGAAGCTTGGTGAGCATCCCACACAAACGAATGCTCCACATGCGGGTTTCACATGCCACCAACTCCACATTCACAGGCAACTTCAGCACCACAGCCGTTTTCAGATAGCCCTCAATGCAAAGGCTCTAGACGCAAATATTGGTGTGAGAGCTAATTCAATCAAGGAAACACTGCATGTTGGTGAAGGGCATATTGAAGAAGGATCAGCCGAGTGGTTCTTGTGGGAGAACAAGTCCATTTGGCTCACTAACTTCACACACCATCAGGCTTCCAAGCAGCTCTCAAGGAAACTCAGTTTTCACACTCTATGCTTAGTGCCCTTTGAGTGCATTATCTAGAAATGAACCTGGTAGAGCATGCCACACAAACGAATGCCCCACATGCGGTTTTCACATGCCACCAACTCCACATTCACAGGCAACTTCAGCACCACAACCGTTTTCAGGTAGCCCTCAATGCAAAGGCTCTAGACGCAAATATTGGTGTGAGAGTTAATTCAATCAAGGAAACACTGCATGTTGGTGAAGGGCATATTGAAGAAGGATCAGCCGAGTGGTTCTTGTGGGAGAACAACTCCATTTGGCTCACTAACTTCACACACCATCAGGCTTCCAGGCAGCTCTCAAGGAAACTCAGTTTTCACACTCTATGCTTAGTACCCTTTGAGTGCATTATCTAGGAATGAACCTGGTAGAGCATCCCACACAAACGAATGCTCCACATGCGGGTTTCACATGCCACCAACTCCACATTCACAGGCAACTTCAGCACCACAACCGTTTTCAGGTAGCCCTCAATGCAAAGGCTCTAGACGCAAATATTGGTGTGAGAGTTAATTCAATCAAGGAAACACTGCATGTTGGTGAAGGGCATATTGAAGAAGGATCAGCCGAGTGGTTCTTGTGGGAGAACAAGTCCATTTGGCTCACTAACTTCACACACCATCAGGCTTCCAAGCAGCTCTCAAGGAAACTCAGTTTTCACACTCTATGCTTAGTGCCCTTTGAGTGCATTATCTAGAAATGAACCTGGTAGAGCATGCCACACAAACGAATGCCCCACATGCGGTTTTCACATGCCACCAACTCCACATTCACAGGCAACTTCAGCACCACAACCGTTTTCAGGTAGCCCTCAATGCAAAGGCTCTAGACGCAAATATTGGTGTGAGAGTTAATTCAATCAAGGAAACACTGCATGTTGGTGAAGGGCATATTGAAGAAGGATCAGCCGAGTGGTTCTTGTGGGAGAACAACTCCATTTGGCTCACTAACTTCACACACCATCAGGCTTCCAGGCAGCTCTCAAGGAAACTCAGTTTTCACACTCTATGCTTAGTACCCTTTGAGTGCATTATCTAGGAATGAACCTGGTAGAGCATCCCACACAAACGAATGCTCCACATGCGGGTTTCACATGCCACCAACTCCACATTCACAGGCAACTTCAGCACCACAACCGTTTTCAGGTAGCCCTCAATGCAAAGGCTCTAGACGCAAATATTGGTGTGAGAGTTAATTCAATCAAGGAAACACTGCATGTTGGTGAAGGGCATATTGAAGAAGGATCAGCCGAGTGGTTCTTGTGGGAGAACAACTCCATTTGGCTCACTAACTTCACACACCATCAGGCTTCCAAGCAGCTCTCAAGGAAACTCAGTTTTCACACTCTATGCTTAGTGCCCTTTGAGTGCCTAGGACTGAAATGAACCTGGTAGAGCATCCCACACAAACGAATGCTCCACATGCGGGTTTCACATGCCACCAACTCCACATTCTCAGGCAACTTCAGCGCCACAGCCGTTTTCAGATAGCCCTCAATGCAAAGGCTCTAGACGCAAATATTGGTGTGAGAGCTAATTCAATCAAGGAAACACTGCATGTTGGTGAAGGGCATATTGAAGAAGGATCAGCCGAGTGGTTCTTGTGGGAGAACAACTCCATTTGGCTCACTAACTTCACACACCATCAGGCTTCCAAGCAGCTCTCAAGGAAACTCAGTTTTCACACTCTATGCTTAGTGCCCTTTGAGTGCATTATCTAGGAATGAACCTGGTAGAGCATCCCACACAAACGAATGCTCCACATGCGGGTTTCACATGCCACCAACTCCACATTCTCAGGCAACTTCAGCGCCACAGCCGTTTCCAGATAGCCCTCAATGCAAAGGCTCTAGACGCAAATATTGGTGTGAGAGCTAATTCAATCAAGGAAACACTGCATGTTGGTGAAGGGCTTATTGAAGAAGGATCAGCCGAGTGGTTCTTGTGGGAGAACAACTCCATTTGGCTCACTAACTTCACACACCATCAGGCTTCCAAGCAGCTCTCAAGGAAACTCAGTTTTCACACTCTATGCTTAGTACCCTTTGAGTGCATTATCTAGGAATGAACGTGGTAGAGCATCCCACACAAACGAATGCTCCACATGCGGGTTTCACATGCCACCAACTCCACATTCACAGGCAACTTCAGCACCACAACCGTTTTCAGATAGCCCTCAATGCAAAGGCTCTAGACGCAAATATTGGTGTGAGAGTTAATTCAATCAAGGAAACACTGCATGTTGGTGAAGGGCATATTGAAGAAGGATCAGCCGAGTGGTTCTTGTGGGAGAACAACTCCATTTGGCTCACTAACTTCACACACCATCAGGCTTCCAAGCAGCTCTCAAGGAAACTCAGTTTTCACACTCTATGCTTAGTGCCCTTTGAGTACCTAGGACTGAAATGAACCTGGTAGAGCATCCCACACAAACGAATGCTCCACATGCGGGTTTCACATGCCACCAACTCCACATTCACAGGCAACTTCAGCGCCACAGCCGTTTTCAGGTAGCCCTCAATGCAAAGGCTCTAGATGCAAATTTTGGTGTGAGAGCTAATTCAATCAAGGAAACACTGCATGTTGGTGAAGGGCATATTGAAGAAGGATCAGCCGAGTGGTTCTTGTGGGAGAACAACTCCATTTGGCTCACTAACTTCACACACCATCAGGCTTCCAAGCAGCTCTCAAGGAAACTCAGTTTACACACTCTATGCTTAGTGCCATTTGAGTACCAAGGACTGAAATGAAGCTTGGTGAGCATCCCACACAAACGAATGCTCCATATGCGTGTTTCACATGCCACCAACTCCACATTCTCACGCAACTTCAGCGCCACAGCCATTTTCAGATAGCCCTCAATGCAAAGGCTCTAGACGCAAATATTGGTGTGAGAGCTAATTCAATCAAGGAAGCACTGCATGTTGGTGAAGGGCATATTGAAGAAGGATCAGCCGAGTGGTACTTGTGGGAGAACAATTCTATTTGGCTCACTAACTTCACACACCATCAGGCTTCCAAGCAGCTCTCAAGGAAACTCAGTTTTCACACTCTATGCTTAGTGCATTTTGAGTGCATTATCTAGGAATGAACCTGGTAGAGCATCCCACACAAACGAATGCTCCACATGCGGGTTTCACATGCCACCAACTCCACATTCACAGGCAACTTCAGCGCCACAGCCGTTTTCAGATAGCCCTCAATGCAAAGGCTCTAGACGCAAATATTGGTGTGAGAGCTAATTCAATCAAGGAAACACTGCATGTTGGTGAAGGGCATATTGAAGAAGGATCAGCCGAGTGGTTCTTGTGGGAGAACAACTCCATTTGGCTCACTAACTTCACACACCATCAGGCTTCCAAGCAGCTCTCAAGGAAACTCAGTTTTCACACTCTATGCTTAGTGCCCTTCGAGTGCATTATCTAGGAATGAACCTGGTAGAGCATCCCACACAAACGAATGCTCCACATGCGGGTTTCACATGCCACCAACTCCACATTCTCACGCAACTTCAGCGCCACAGCCGTTTTCAGATAGCCCTCAATGCAAAGGCTCTACACACAAATATTGGTGTGAGAGCTAATTCAATCAAGGAAACACTGCATGTTGGTGAAGGGCATATTGAAGAAGGATCAGCCGAGTGGTTCTTGTGGGAGAACAACTCCATTTGGCTCACTAACTTCACACACCATCAGGCTTCCAAGCAGCTCTCAAGGAAACTCAGTTTTCACACTCTATGCTTAGTGCCCTTTGAGTGCATTATCTAGGAATGAACCTGGTAGAGCATCCCACACAAACGAATGCTCCACATGCGGGTTTCACATGCCACCAACTCCACATTGACAGGCAACTTCAGCGCCACAGCCGTTTTCAGATAGCCCTCAATGCAAAGGCTCTAGACACAAATATTGGTGTGAGAGCTAATTCAATCAAGGAAACACTGCATGTTGGTGAAGGGCATATTGAAGAAGGATCAGCCGAGTGGTTCTTGTGGGAGAACAACTCCATTTGGCTCACTAACTTCACACACCATCAGGCTTCCAAGCAGCTCTCAAGGAAACTCAGTTTTCACACTCTATGCTTAGTGCCCTTTGAGTACCTAGGACTGAAATGAAGCTTGGTGAGCATCCCACACAAACGAATGCTCCATATGCGGGTTTCACATGCCACCAACTCCACATTCACAGGCAACTTCAGCGCCACAGCCGTTTTCAGATAGCCCTCAATGCAAAGGCTCTAGACACAAATATTGGTGTGAGAGCTAATTCAATCAAGGAAACACTGCATGTTGGTGAAGGGCATATTGAAGAAGGATCAGCCGAGTGGTTCTTGTGGGAGAACAACTCCATTTGGCTCACTAACTTCACACACCATCAGGCTTCCAAGCAGCTCTCAAGGAAACTCAGTTTTCACACTCTATGCTTAGTGCCCTTTGAATGCATTATCTAGGAATGAACCTGGTAGAGCATCCCACACAAACGAATGCTCCACATGCGGGTTTCACATGCCACCAACTCCACATTGACAGGCAACTTCAGCGCCACAGTTGTTTTCAGATAGCCCTCAATGTAAAGGCTCTAGACGCAAATATTTGTGTGAGAACTAATTCAATCAAGGAAACACTGCATGTTGGTGAAGGGCATATTGAAGAAGGATCAGCCGAGTGGTTCTTGTGGGAGAACAACTCCATTTGGATCACTAACTTCACACACCATCAGGCTTCCAGGCAGCTCTCAAGGAAACTCAGTTTTCACACTCTATGCTTAGTGCCCTTTGAGTGCCTAGGACTGAAATAAAGCTGGTAGAGCATCCCACACAAACGAATGCTCCACATGCGGGTTTCACATGCCACCAACTCCACATTCACAGGCAACTTCAGCGCCACAGCCGTTTTCAGATAGTGCTCAATGCAAAGGCTCTAGACACAAATATTGGTGTGAGAGCTAATTCAATCAAGGAAACACTGCATGTTGGTGAAGGGCATATTGAAGAAGGATCAGCCGAGTGGTTCTTGTGGGAGAACAACTCCATTTGGCTCACTAACTTCACACACCATCAGGCTTCCAAGCAGCTCTCAAGGAAACTCAGTTTTCACACTCTATGCTTAGTACCCTTTGAGTGCCTAGGACTGAAATGAAGCTTGGTGAGCATCCCACACAAACGAATGCTCCACATGCGGTTTTCACATGCCACCAACTCCACATTCACAGGCAACTTCAGAGCCACAGCCGTTTTCAGATAGCCCTCAATGCAAAGGCTCAAGACGCAAATATTGGTGTGAGAGCTAATTCAATCAAGGAAACACTGCATGTTGGTGAAGGGCATATTGAAGAAGGATCAGCCGAGTGGTTCTTGTGGGAGAACAACTCCATTTGGCTCACTAACTTCACACACCATCAGGCTTCCAAGCAGCTCTCAAGGAAACTCAGTTTTCACACTCTATGCTTAGTGCCCTTTGAGTGCATTATCTAGGAATGAACCTGGTAGAGCATCCCACACAAACGAATGCTCCACATGCGGGTTTCACATGCCACCAACTTCACATTCACAGGCAACTTCAGCGCCACAGCCGTTTTCAGATAGCCCTCAATGCAAAGGCTCTAGACGCAAATATTGGTGTGAGAGCTAATTCAATCAAGGAAACACTGCATGTTGGTGAAGGGCATATTGAAGAAGGATCAGCCGAGTGGTTCTTGTGGGAGAACAACTCCATTTGGCTCACTAAATTAACACACCATCAGGCTTCCAAGCAGCTCTCAAGGAAACTCAGTTTTCACACTTTATGCTTAGTGCCCTTTGAGTGCCGAGGACTGAAAAGAAGCTGGTAGAGCATCCCACACAAACGAATGCTCCACATGCGGGGTTCACATGCCACCAACTCCACATTCATAGGCATCTTCAGCGCCACAACCGTTTTCAGATAGTCCTCAATGCAAAGGCTCTAGACGCAAATATTGGTGTGAGAGCTAATTCAATCAAGGAAACACTGCATGTTGGTGAAGGGCATATTGAAGAAGGATCAGCCGAGTGGTTCTTGTGGGAGAACAACTCCATTTGGATCACTAACTTCACACATCATCAGGCTTCCAAGAAGCTCTTAAGGAAACTCAGTTTTCACACTCTATGCTTAGTGCCCTTTGAGTGCATTATCTGGGAATGAACCTGGTAGAGCATCCCACACAAACGAATGCTCCACATGCGGGTTTCACATGCCACCAACTCCACATTGACAGGCAACTTCAGTGCCACAGCCGTTTTCAGATAGCCCTCAATGCAAAGGCTCTAGACGCAAATATTGGTGTGAGAGCTAATTCAATCAAGGAAACACTGCATGTTGGTGAAGGGCATATTGAAGAAGGATCAGCCGAGTGGTTCTTGTGGGAGAACAACTCCATTTGGCTCACTAACTTCACACACCATCAAGCTTCCAAGCAGCTCTCAAGGAAACTCAGTTTTCACACTCTATGCTTAGTGCCCTTTGAGTGCCTAGGACTGAAATGAAGCTGGTAGAGCATCCCACACAAACGAATGCTCCACATGCGGGTTTCACATGCCACCAACTCCACATTGACAGGCAACTTCAGCGCCACAGCCGTTTTCAGATAGCCCTCAATGCAAAGGCTCTAGGCACAAATATTGGTGTGAGAGCTAATTCAATCAAGGAAACACTGCATGTTGGTGAAGGGCATATTGAAGAAGGATCAGCCGAGTGGTTCTTGTGGGAGAACAACTCCATTTGGCTCACTAACTTCACACACCATCAGGCTTCCAGGCAGCTCTCAAGGAAACTCAGTTTTCACACTCTATGCTTAGTGCCCTTTGAGTGCATTATCTAGGAATGAACCTGGTAGAGCATCCCACACAAACGAATGCTCCACATGCGGGTTTCACATGCCACCAACTCCACATTCACAGGCAACCTCAGCGCTACAGGCGTTTTCAGATAGCCCTCAATGCAAAGGCTCTAGACGCAAATATTGGTGTGAGAGCTAATTCAATCAAGGAAACACTGCATGTTGGTGAAGGGCATATTGAAGAAGGATCAGCCGAGTGGTTCTTGTGGGAGTACAACTCCATTTGGCTCACTAACTTCACACACCATCAGGCTTCCAGGCAGCTCTCAAGGAAATTCAGTTTTCACACTCTATGCTTAATGCCCTTTGAGTGCCTAGGACTGAAATGAACCTGGTAGAGCATCCCACACAAACGAATGCTCCACTTGCGGGTTTCACATGCCACCAACTCCACATTCTCAGGCAACTTCAGCGCCACAGCCTTTTTCAGATAGCCCTCAATGCAAAGGCTCTAGACGCAAATATTGGTGTGAGAGCTAATTCAATCAAGGAAACACTGCATGTTGGTGAAGAGCATATTGAAGAAGGATCAGCCGAGTGGTTCTTGTGGGAGAACAAGTCCATTTGGCTCACTAACTTCACACACCATCAGGCTTCCAAGCAGCTCTCAAGGAAACTCAGTTTTCACACTCTATGCTTAGTGCCCTTTGAGTGCATTATCTAGGAATGAACCTGGTAGAGCATCCCACACAAACGAATGCTCCACATGCGGGTTTCACATGCCGCCAACTCCACATTCATAGGCAACTTCAGCGCAACAGCCGTTTTCAGATAGCCCTCAATGCAAAGGCTCTAGACGCAAATATTGGTGTGAGAGCTAATTCAATCAAGGAAACACTGCATGTTGGTGAAGGGCTTATTGAAGAAGGATCAGCCGAGTGGTTCTTGTGGGAGAACAACTCCATTTGGCTCACTAACTTCACACACCATCAGGCTTCCAAGCAGCTCTCAAGGAAACTCAGTTTTCACACTCTATGCTTAGTACCCTTTGAGTGCATTATCTAGGAATGAACCTGGTAGAGCATGCCACACAAACGGATGCTCCACATGCGGTTTTCACATGCCACCAACTCCACATTCACAGGCAACTTCAGCACCACAACCGTTTTCAGGTAGCCCTCAATGCAAAGGCTCTAGACGCAAATATTGGTGTGAGAGTTAATTCAATCAAGGAAACACTGCATGTTGGTGAAGGACTTATTGAAGAAGGATCAGCCGAGTGGTTCTTGTGGGAGAACAACTCCATTTGGCTCACTAACTTCACACACCATCAGGCTTCCAGGCAGCTCTCAAGGAAACTCAGTTTTCACACTCTATGCTTAGTACCCTTTGAGTGCATTATCTAGGAATGAACCTGGTAGAGCATGCCACACAAACGAATGCTCCACATGCGGTTTTCACATGCCACCAACTCCACATTCACAGGCAACTTCAGCACCACAACCGTTTTCAGGTAGCCCTCAATGCAAAGGCTCTAGACGCAAATATTGGTGTGAGAGTTAATTCAATCAAGGAAACACTGCATGTTGGTGAAGGGCATATTGAAGAAGGATCAGCCGAGTGGTTCTTGTGGGAGAACAACTCCATTTGGCTCACTAACTTCACACACCATCAGGCTTCCAAGCAGCTCTCAAGGAAATTCAGTTTTCACACTTTATGCTGAATGACCTTAGAGTGCCTAGGACTGAAATGAACCTGGTAGAGCATCCCACACAAACGAATGCTCCACATGCGGGTTTCACATGCCACCAACTCCACATTCTCAGGCAACTTCAGCGCCACAGCCGTTTTCAGATAGCCCTCAATGCAAAGGCTCTAGACGCAAATATTGGTGTGAGAGCTAATTCAATCAAGGAAACACTGCATGTTGGTGAAGGGCATATTGAAGAAGGATCAGCCGAGTGGTTCTTGTGGGAGAACAACTCCATTTGGCTCACTAACTTCACACACCATCAGGCTTCCAAGCAGCTCTCAAGGAAACTCAGTTTTCACACTCTATGCTTAGTACCCTTTGAGTGCATTATCTAGGAATGAACCTGGTAGAGCATCCCACACAAACGAATGCTCCACATGCGGGTTTCACATGCCACCAACTCCACATTCACAGGCAACTTCAGCACCACAACCGTTTTCAGATAGCCCTCAATGCAAAGGCTCTAGACGCAAATATTGGTGTGAGAGTTAATTCAATCAAGGAAACACTGCATGTTGGTGAAGGGCATATTGAAGAAGGATCAGCCGAGTGGTTCTTGTGGGAGAACAACTCCATTTGGCTCACTAACTTCACACACCATCAGGCTTCCAAGCAGCTCTCAAGGAAACTCAGTTTTCACACTCTATGCTTAGTGCCCTTTGAGTACCTAGGACTGAAATGAACCTGGTAGAGCATCCCACACAAACGAATGCTCCACATGCGGGTTTCACATGCCACCAACTCCACATTCACAGGCAACTTCAGCGCCACAGCCATTTTCAGATAGCCCTCAATGCAAAGGCTCTAGACGCAAATATTGGTGTGAGAGCTAATTCAATCAAGGAAGCACTGCATGTTGGTGAAGGGCATATTGAAGAAGGATCAGCCGAGTGGTACTTGTGGGAGAACAATTCTATTTGGCTCACTAACTTCACACACCATCAGGCTTCCAAGCAGCTCTCAAGGAAACTCAGTTTTCACACTCTATGCTTAGTGCCCTTTGAGAGCCTAGGACTGACATGAAGCTTGGTGAACATCCCGCACAAACGAATGCTCCACATGCGGGTTTCACATGCCACCAACTCCACATTCTCAGTCAACTTCAGCACCACAGCCGTTTTCAGATAGCCCTCAATGCAAAGGCTCTAGACGCAAATATTGGTGTGAGAGCTAATTCAATCAAGGAAACACTGCATGTTGGTGAAGGGCATATTGAAGAAGGATCAGCCGAGTGGTTCTTGTGGGAGAACAGCTCCATTTGGCTCACTAACTTCACACACCATCAGGCTTCCAAGCAGCTCTCAAGGAAACTCAGTTTTCACACTTTATGCTTAGTGCCCTTTGAGTACCTAGGACTGAAATGAAGCTGGTAGAGCATCCCACACAAACGAATGCTCCACATGCGGGTTTCACATGCCACCAACTCCACATTCACAGGGAACTTCAGCGCCACAGCCGTTTTCAGATAGCCCTCAATGCAAAGGCTCTAGACGCAAATATTGGTGTGAGAGCTAATTCAATCAAGGAAACACTGCATGTTGGTGAAGGGCATATTGAAGAAGGATCAGCCGAGTGGTTCTTGTGGGAGAACAACTCCATTTGGCTCACTAACTTCACACACCATCAGGCTTCCAAGCAGCTCTCAAGGAAACTCAGTTTTCACACTCTATGCTTAGTGCCCTTTGAGTGCATTATCTAGGAATGAACCTGGTAGAGCATCCCACACAATCGAATGCTCCACATGCGGGTTTCACACGCCTCCAACTCCACATTGACAGGCAACTTCAGCGCCACAGCCCTTTTCAAAAAGCCCTCAATGCAAAGGCTCTAGACACAAATATTGGTGTGACAGCTATTTCAATCAAGGAAACACTGCATGTTGGTGAAGGGCATATTGAAGAAGGATCAGCCGAGTGGTTCTTGTGGGAGAACAACTCCATTTGGCTCACTAACTTCACACACCATCAGCCTTCCAAGCAGCTCTCAAGGAAACTCAGTTTTCACACTCTATGCTTAGTGCCCTTTGAGTGCATTATCTAGGAATGAACGTGGTAGCGCATCCCACACAAACGAGTGCTCCACATGCGGGTTTCACATGCCACCAACTCCACATTGCCAGGCAACTTCAGCGCCACAACCGTTTTCAGATAGCCCTCAATGCAAAGGCTCAAGACGCAAATATTGGTGTGAGAGCTAATTCAATCAAGGAAACACTGCATGTTGGTGAAGGGCATATTGAAGAAGGATCAGCCGAGTGGTTCTTGTGGGAGAACAACTCCATTTGGCTCACTAACTTCACACACCATCAGGCTTCCAAGCAGCTCTCAAGGAAACTCAGTTTTCACACTCTATGCTTAGTGCATTTTGAGTGCATTATCTAGGAATGAACCTGGTAGAGCATCCCACACAAACGAATGCTCCACATGCGGGTTTCACATGCCACCAACTCCACATTGCCAGGCAACTTCAGCGCCACAGCCGTTTTCTGATAGCCCTCAATGCAAAGGCTCTAGACGCAAATATTGGTGTGAGAGCTAATTCAATCAAGGAAACACTGCATGTTGGTGAAGGGCATATTGAAGAAGGATCAGCCGAGTGGTTCTTGTGGGAGAACAACTCCATTTGGCTCACTAACTTCACACACCATCAGGCTTCCAAGCAGCTCTCAAGGAAACTCAGTTTTCACACTCTATGCTTAGTGCCCTTTGAGTACCTAGGACTGAAATGAACCTGGTAGAGCATCCCACACAAACGAATGCTCCACATGCGGGTTTCACATGCCACCAACTCCACATTCTCAGGCAACTTCAGAGCCACAGCCGTTTTCAGATAGCCCTCAATGCAAAGGCTCTAGACACAAATATTGGTGTGAGAGCTAATTCAATCAAGGAAACACTGCATGTTGGTGAAGGGCATATTGAAGAAGGATCAGCCGAGTGGTTCTTGTGGGAGAACAACTCCATTTGGCTCACTAACTTCACACACCATCAGGCTTCCAAGCAGCTCTCAAGGAAACTCAGTTTTCACACTCTATGCTTAGTGCCCTTTGAGTGCATTATCTAGGAATGAACCTGGTAGAGCATCCCACACAAACGAATGCTCCACATGCGGGTTTCATATGCCACCAACTCCACATTCTCACGCAACTTCAGCGCCACAGCCGTTTTCAGATAGCCCTCAATGCAAAGGCTCTAGACGCAAATATTGGTGTGAGAGCTAATTCAATCAAGGAAACACTGCATGTTGGTGAAGGGCATATTGAAGAAGGATCAGCCGAGTGGTTCTTGTGGGAGAACAACTCCATTTGGCTCACTAACTTCACACACCATCAGGCTTCCAAGCAGCTCTCAAGGAAACTCAGTTTTCACACTCTATGCTTAGTGCCCTTTGAGTGCATTATCTAGGAATGAACCTGGTAGAGCATCCCACACAATCGAATGCTCCACATGCGGGTTTCACACGCCTCCAACTCCACATTGACAGGCAACTTCAGCGCCACAGCCGTTTTCAAAAAGCCCTCAATGCAAAGGCTCTAGACACAAATATTGGTGTGAGAGCTATTTCAATCAAGGAAACACTGCATGTTGGTGAAGGGCATATTGAAGAAGGATCAGCCGAGTGGTTCTTGTGGGAGAACAACTCCATTTGGCTCACTAACTTCACACACCATCAGGCTTCCAAGCAGCTCTCAAGGAAACTCAGTTTTCACACTCTATGCTTAGTGCCCTTTGAGTACCTAGGACTGAAATGAACCTGGTAGAGCATCCCACACAAACGAATGCTCCACATGCGGGTTTCACATGCCACCAACTCCACATTCTCAGGCAACTTCAGAGCCACAGCCGTTTTCAGAATGCCCTCAATGCAAAGGCTCTAGACACAAATATTTGTGTGAGAGCTAATTCAATCAAGGAAACACTGCATGTTGGTGAAGGGCATATTGAAGAAGGATCAGCCGAGTGGTTCTTGTGGGAGAACAACTCCATTTGGCTCACTAACTTCACACACCATCAGGCTTCCAAGCAGCTCTCAAGGAAACTCAGTTTTCACACTCTATGCTTAGTGCCCTTTGAGTGCATTATCTAGGAATGAACCTGGTAGAGCATCCCACACAAACGAATGCTCCACATGCGGGTTTCATATGCCACCAACTCCACATTCTCACGCAACTTCAGCGCCACAGCCGTTTTCAGATAGCCCTCAATGCAAAGGCTCTAGACGCAAATATTGGTGTGAGAGCTAATTCAATCAAGGAAACACTGCATGTTGGTGAAGGGCATATTGAAGAAGGATCAGCCGAGTGGTTCTTGTGGGAGAACAACTCCATTTGGCTCACTAACTTCACACACCATCAGGCTTCCAAGCAGCTCTCAAGGAAACTCAGTTTTCACACTCTATGCTTAGTGCCCTTTGAGTGCATTATCTAGGAATGAACCGGGTAGAGCTTCCCACACAATCGAATGCTCCACATGCGGGTTTCACACGCCTCCAACTCCACATTGACAGGCAACTTCAGCGCCACAGCCGTTTTCAAAAAGCCCTCAATGCAAAGGCTCTAGACACAAATATTGGTGTGACAGCTATTTCAATCAAGGAAACACTGCATGTTGGTGAAGGGCATATTGAAGAAGGATCAGCCGAGTGGTTCTTGTGGGAGAACAACTCCATTTGGCTCACTAACTTCACACACCATCAGGCTTCCAAGCAGCTCTCAAGGAAACTCAGTTTTCACACTCTATGGTTAGTGCCCTTTGAGTGCATTATCTAGGAATGAACGTGGTAGAGCATCCCACACAAACGAATGCTCCACATGCGGGTTTCACATGCCACCAACTCCACATTCACAGGCAACTTCAGCGCCACAGCCGTTTTCAGATAGCCCTCAATGCAAAGGCTCAAGACGCAAATATTGGTGTGAGAGCTAATTCAATCAAGGAAACACTGCATGTTGGTGAAGGGCATATTGAAGAAGGATCAGCCGAGTGGTTCTTGTGGGAGAACAACTCCATTTGGCTCACTAACTTCACACACCATCAGGCTTCCAAGCAGCTCTCAAGGAAACTCAGTTTTCACACTCTATGCTTAGTGCATTTTGAGTGCATTATCTAGGAATGAACCTGGTAGAGCATCCCACACAAACGAATGCTCCACATGCGGGTTTCACATGCCACCAACTCCACATTCACAGGCAACTTCAGCGCCACAGCCGTTTTCAGATAGCCCTCAATGCAAAGGCTCTAGACGCAAATATTGGTGTGAGAGCTAATTCAATCAAGGAAACACTGCATGTTGGTGAAGGGCATATTGAAGAAGGATCAGCCGAGTGGTTCTTGTGGGAGAACAACTCCATTTGGCTCACTAACTTCACACACCATCAGGCTTCCAAGCAGCTCTCAAGGAAACTCAGTTTTCACACTCTATGCTTAGTGCCCTTTGAGTACCTAGGACTGAAATGAACCTGGTAGAGCATCCCACACAAACGAATGCTCCACATGCGGGTTTCACATGCCACCAACTCCACATTCTCAGGCAACTTCAGAGCCACAGCCGTTTTCAGATAGCCCTCAATGCAAAGGCTCTAGACACAAATATTGGTGTGAGAGCTAATTCAATCAAGGAAACACTGCATGTTGGTGAAGGGCATATTGAAGAAGGATCAGCCGAGTGGTTCTTGTGGGAGAACAACTCCATTTGGCTCACTAACTTCACACACCATCAGGCTTCCAAGCAGCTCTCAAGGAAACTCAGTTTTCACACTCTATGCTTAGTGCCCTTTGAGTGCCTAGGACTGAAATGAAGCTTGGTGAGCATCCCACACAAACGAATGCTCCACATGCGGGTTTCACATGCCACCAACTCCACATTCACAGGCAACTTCAGCGCCACAGCCGTTTTCAGATAGCCCTCAATGCAAAGGCTCTAGACGCAAATATTGGTGTGACAGCTAATTCAATCAAGGAAACACTGCATGTTGGTGAAGGGCATATTGAAGAAGGATCAGCCGAGTGGTTCTTGCGGGAGAACAACTCCATTTGGCTCACTAACTTCACACACCATCAGGCTTCCAAGCAGCTCTCAAGGAAACTCAGTTTTCACACTCTATGCTTAGTGCATTTTGAGTGCATTATCTAGGAATGAACCTGGTAGAGCATCCCACACAAACGAATGCTCCACATGCGGGTTTCACATGCCACCAACTCCACATTCACAGGCAACTTCAGCGCCACAGCCGTTTTCAGATAGCCCTCAATGCAAAGGCTCTAGACGCAAATATTGGTGTGAGAGCTAATTCAATCAAGGAAACACTGCATGTTGGTGAAGGGCATATTGAAGAAGGATCAGCCGAGTGGTTCTTGTGGGAGAACAACTCCATTTGGCTCACTAACTTCACACACCATCAGGCTTCCAGGCAGCTCTCAAGGAAATTCAGTTTTCACACTCTATGCTTAGTGCCCTTTGAGTGCATTATCTAGGAATGAACCTGGTAGAGCATCCCACACAAACGAATGCTCCACATGCGGGTTTCACATGCCACCAACTCCACATTCACAGGCAACTTCAGCGCCACAGCTGTTTTCAGATAGCCCTCAATGCAAAGGCTCTAGACGCAAATATTGGTGTGAGAGCTAATTCAATCAAGGAAACACTGCATGTTGGTGAAGGGCATATTGAAGAAGGATCAGCCGAGTGGTTCTTGTGGGAGAACAACTCCATTTGGCTCACTAACTTCACACACCATCAGGCTTCCAAGCAGCTCTCAAGGAAACTCAGTTTTCACACTCTATGCTTAGTGCCCTTTGAGTGCCGAGGACTGAAATGAAGCTTGGTGAGCATCCCACACAAACGAATGCTCCACATGCGGGTTTCACATGCCACCAACTCCACATTCACAGGCAACTTCAGCGCCACAGCCGTTTTCAGATAGCCCTCAATGCAAAGGCTCAAGACGCAAATATTGGTGTGAGAGCTAATTCAATCAAGGAAACACTGCATGTTGGTGAAGGGCATATTGAAGAAGGATCAGCCGAGTGGTTCTTGTGGGAGAACAACTCCATTTGGCTCACTAACTTCACACACCATCAGGCTTCCAAGCAGCTCTCAAGGAAACTCAGTTTTCACACTCTATGCTTAGTGCATTTTGAGTGCATTATCTAGGAATGAACCTGGTAGAGCATCCCACACAAACGAATGCTCCACATGCGGGTTTCACATGCCACCAACTCCACATTCACAGGCAACTTCAGCGCCACAGCCGTTTTCAGATAGCCCTCAATGCAAAGGCTCTAGACGCAAATATTGGTGTGAGAGCTAATTCAATCAAGGAAACACTGCATGTTGGTGAAGGGCATATTGAAGAAGGATCAGCCGAGTGGTTCTTGTGGGAGAACAACTCCATTTGGCTCACTAACTTCACACACCATCAGGCTTCCAAGCAGCTCTCAAGGAAACTCAGTTTTCACACTCTATGCTTAGTGCCCTTTGAGTACCTAGGACTGAAATGAACCTGGTAGAGCATCCCACACAAACGAATGCTCCACATGCGGGTTTCACATGCCACCAACTCAACATTCTCAGGCAACTTCAGAGCCACAGCCGTTTTCAGATAGCCCTCAATGCAAAGGCTCTAGACACAAATATTGGTGTGAGAGCTAATTCAATCAAGGAAACACTGCATGTTGGTGAAGGGCATATTGAAGAAGGATCAGCCGAGTGGTTCTTGTGGGAGAACAACTCCATTTGGCTCACTAACTTCACACACCATCAGGCTTCCAAGCAGCTCTCAAGGAAACTCAGTTTTCACACTCTATGCTTAGTGCCCTTCGAGTGCATTATCTAGGAATGAACCTGGTAGAGCATCCCACACAAACGAATGCTCCACATGCGGGTTTCATATGCCACCAACTCCACATTCTCACGCAACTTCAGCGCCACAGCCGTTTTCAGATAGCCCTCAATGCAAAGGCTCTAGACGCAAATATTGGTGTGAGAGCTAATTCAATCAAGGAAACACTGCATGTTGGTGAAGGGCATATTGAAGAAGGATCAGCCGAGTGGTTCTTGTGGGAGAACAACTCCATTTGGCTCACTAACTTCACACACCATCAGGCTTCCAAGCAGCTCTCAAGGAAACTCAGTTTTCACACTCTATGCTTAGTGCCCTTTGAGTGCCTAGGACTGAAATGAAGCTTGGTGAGCATCCCACACAAACGAATGCTCCACATGCGGGTTTCACATGCCACCAACTCCACATTCACAGGCAACTTCAACGCCACAGCCGTTTTCAGATAGCCCTCAATGCAAAGGCTCTAGACGCAAATATTGGTGTGAGAGCTAATTCAATCAAGGAAACACTGCATGTTGGTGAAGGGCATATTGAAGAAGGATCAGCCGAGTGGTTCTTGCGGGAGAACAACTCCATTTGGCTCACTAACTTCACACACCATCAGGCTTCCAAGCAGCTCTCAAGGAAACTCAGTTTTCACACTCTATGCTTAGTGCCCTTTGAGTGCATTATCTAGGAATGAACCTGGTAGAGCATCCCACACAAACGAATGCTCCACATGCGGGTTTCACATGCCACCAACTCCACATTCACAGGCAACTTCAGCGCCACAGCCGTTTTCAGATAGCCCTCAATGCAAAGGCTCTAGACGCAAATATTGGTGTGAGAGCTAATTCAATCAAGGAAACACTGCATGTTGGTGAAGGGCGTATTGAAGAAGGATCAGCCGAGTGGTTCTTGTGGGAGAACAACTCCATTTGGCTCACTAACTTCACACACCATCAGGCTTCCAGGCAGCTATCAAGGAAATTCAGTTTTCACACTTTATGCTGAATGACCTTTGAGTGCCTAGGACTGAAATGAACCTGGTAGAGCATCCCACACAAACGAATGCTCCACATGCGGGTTTCACATGCCACCAACTCCACATTCACAGGCAACTTCAGCGCCACAGCCGTTTTCAAATAACCCTCAATGCAAAGGCTCTAGACACAAATATTGGTGTGAGAGCTAATTCAATCAAGGAAACACTGCATGTTGGTGAAGGGCATATTGAAGAAGGATCAGCCGAGTGGTTCTTGTGGGAGAACAACTCCATTTGGCTCACTAACTTCACACACCATCAGGCTTCCAAGCAGCTCTCAAGGAAACTCAGTTTTCACACTCTATGCTTAGTGCCCTTTGAGTGCATTATCTGGGAATGAACCTGGTAGAGCATCCCACACAAACGAATGCTCCACATGCGGGTTTCACATGCCACCAACTCCACATTCACAGGCAACTTCAGCGCCACAGCTGTTTTCAGATAGCCCTCAATGCAAAGGCTCTAGACGCAAATATTGGTGTGAGAGCTAATTCAATCAAGGAAACACTGCATGTTGGTGAAGGGCATATTGAAGAAGGATCAGCCGAGTGGTTCTTGTGGGAGAACAACTCCATTTGGCTCACTAACTTCACACACCATCAGGCTTCCAAGCAGCTCTCAAGGAAACTCAGTTTTCACACTCTATGCTTAGTGCCCTTTGAGTGCCGAGGACTGAAATGAAGCTTGGTGAGCATCCCACACAAACGAATGCTCCACATGCGGGTTTCACATGCCACCAACTCCACATTCACAGGCAACTTCAGAGCCACAGCCGTTTTCAGATAGCCCTCAATGCAAAGGCTCTAGACACAAATATTGGTGTGAGAGCTAATTCAATCAAGGAAACACTGCATGTTGGTGAAGGGCATATTGAAGAAGGATCAGCCGAGTGGTTCTTGTGGGAGAACAACTCCATTTGGCTCACTAACTTCACACACCATCAGGCTTCCAAGCAGCTCTCAAGGAAACTCAGTTTTCACACTCTATGCTTAGTGCCCTTGAGTGCCCTAGGACTGAAATGAAGCTTGGTGAGCATCCCACACAAACGAATGCTCCACATGCGGGTTTCACATGCCACCAACTCCACATTCACAGGCAACTTCAGCGCCACAGCCATTTTCAGATAGCCCTCAATGCAAAGGCTCTAGACGCAAATATTGGTGTGAGAGCTAATTCAATCAAGGAAACACTGCATGTTGGTGAAGGGCATATTGAAGAAGGATCAGCCGAGTGGTTCTTGTGGGAGAACAACTCCATTTGGCTCACTAACTTCACACACCATCAGGCTTCCAAGCAGCTCTCAAGGAAACTCAGTTTTCACACTCTATGCTTAGTGCCCTTTGAGTGTCTATGACTGAAATGAAGCTTGGTGAGCATCCCACACAAACGAATGCTCCACATGCGGGTTTCACATGCCACCAACTCCACATTGCCAGGCAACTTCAGCGCCACAACCGTTTTCAGATAGCCCTCAATGCAAAGGCTCAAGACGCAAATATTGGTGTGAGAGCTAATTCAATCAAGGAAACACTGCATGTTGGTGAAGGGCATATTGAAGAAGGATCAGCCGAGTGGTTCTTGTGGGAGAACAACTCCATTTGGCTCACTAACTTCACACACCATCAGCTTCCAAGCAGCTCTCAAGGAAACTCAGTTTTCACACTCTATGCTTAGTGCATTTTGAGTGCATTATCTAGGAATGAACCTGGTAGAGCATCCCACACAAACGAATGCTCCACATGCGGGTTTCACATGCCCACCAACTCCACATTCACAGGCAACTTCAGCGCCACAGCCGTTTTCAGATAGCCCTCAATGCAAAGGCTCTAGACGCAAATATTGGTGTGAGAGCTAATTCAATCAAGGAAACACTGCATGTTGGTGAAGGGCATATTGAAGAAGGATCAGCCGAGTGGTTCTTGTGGGAGAACAACTCCATTTGGCTCACTAACTTCACACACCATCAGGCTTCCAAGCAGCTCTCAAGGAAACTCAGTTTTCACACTCTATGCTTAGTGCCCTTTGAGTACCTAGGACTGAAATGAACCTGGTAGAGCATCCCACACAAACGAATGCTCCACATGCGGGTTTCACATGCCACCAACTCCACATTCTCAGGCAACTTCAGAGCCACAGCCGTTTTCAGATAGCCCTCAATGCAAAGGCTCTAGACACAAATATTGGTGTGAGAGCTAATTCAATCAAGGAAACACTGCATGTTGGTGAAGGGCATATTGAAGAAGGATCAGCCGAGTGGTTCTTGTGGGAGAACAACTCCATTTGGCTCACTAACTTCACACACCATCAGGCTTCCAAGCAGCTCTCAAGGAAACTCAGTTTTCACACTCTATGCTTAGTGCCCTTTGAGTGCATTATCTAGGAATGAACCTGGTAGAGCATCCCACACAAACGAATGCTCCACATGCGGGTTTCATATGCCACCAACTCCACATTCTCACGCAACTTCAGCGCCACAGCCGTTTTCAGATAGCCCTCAATGCAAAGGCTCTAGACGCAAATATTGGTGTGAGAGCTAATTCAATCAAGGAAACACTGCATGTTGGTGAAGGGCATATTGAAGAAGGATCAGCCGAGTGGTTCTTGTGGGAGAACAACTCCATTTGGCTCACTAACTTCACACACCATCAGGCTTCCAAGCAGCTCTCAAGGAAACTCAGTTTTCAGACTCTATGCTTTGTGCCCTTTGAGTGCCTAGGACTGAAATGAAGCTTGGTGAGCATCCCACACAAATGAATGCTCCACATGCGGGTTTCACATGCCACCAACTCCACATTCACAGGCAACTTCAGCGCCACAGCCGTTTTCAGATAGCCCTCAATGCAAAGGCTCTAGACGCAAATATTGGTGTGACAGCTAATTCAATCAAGGAAACACTGCATGTTGGTGAAGGGCATATTGAAGAAGGATCAGCCGAGTGGTTCTTGTGGGAGAACAACTCCATTTGGCTCACTAACTTCACACACCATCAGGCTTCCAAGCAGCTCTCAAGGAAACTCAGTTTTCACACTCTATGCTTAGTGCCCTTTGAGTGCATTATCTAGGAATGAACCTGGTAGAGCATCCCACACAAACGAATGCTCCACATGCGGGTTTCACATGCCACCAACTCCACATTCACAGGCAACTTCAGCGCCACAGCCGTTTCCAGATAGCCCTCAATGCAAAGGCTCTAGACGCAAATATTGGTGTGAGAGCTAATTCAATCAAGGAAACACTGCATGTTGGTGAAGGGCGTATTGAAGAAGGATCAGCCGAGTGGTTCTTGTGGGAGAACAACTCCATTTGGCTCACTAACTTCACACACCATCAGGCTTCCAGGCAGCTCTCAAGGAAATTCAGTTTTCACACTTTATGCTGAATGACCTTTGAGTGCCTAGGACTGAAATGAACCTGGTAGAGCATCCCACACAAACGAATGCTCCACATGCGGGTTTCACATGCCACCAACTCCACATTCACAGGCAACTTCAGCGCCACAGCCGTTTTCAGATAGCCCTCAATGCAAAGGCTCTAGACGCAAATATTGGTGTGAGAGCTATTTCAATCAAGGAAACACTGCATGTTGGTGAAGGGCGTATTGAAGAAGGATCAGCCGAGTGGTTCTTGTGGGAGAACAACTCCATTTGGCTCACTAACTTCACACACCATCAGGCTTCCAGGCAGCTCTCAAGGAAATTCAGTTTTCACACTTTATGCTGAATGAGCTTTGAGTGCCTAGGACTGAAATGAACCTGGTAGAGCATCCCACACAAACGAATGCTCCACATGCGGGTTTCACATGCCACCAACTCCACATTCACAGGCAACTTCAGCGCCACAGCCGTTTTCAGATAGCCCTCAATGCAAAGGCTCTAGACGCAAATATTGGTGTGACAGCTAATTCAATCAAGGAAACACTGCATGTTGGTGAAGGGCATATTGAAGAAGGATCAGCCGAGTGGTTCTTGTGGGAGAACAACTCCATTTGGCTCACTAACTTCACACACCATCAGGCTTCCAAGCAGCTCTCAAGGAAACTCAGTTTTCACACTCTATGCTTAGTGCCCTTTGAGTGCATTATCTAGGAATGAACCTGGTAGAGCATCCCACACAAACGAATGCTCCACATGCGGGTTTCACATGCCACCAACTCCACATTCACAGGCAACTTCAGCGCCACAGCCGTTTCCAGATAGCCCTCAATGCAAAGGCTCTAGACGCAAATATTGGTGTGAGAGCTAATTCAATCAAGGAAACACTGCATGTTGGGTGAAGGGCGTATTGAAGAAGGATCAGCCCGAGTGGTTCTTGTGGGAGAACAACTCCATTTGGCTCACTAACTTCACACACCATCAGGCTTCCAGGCAGCTCTCAAGGAAATTCAGTTTTCACACTTTATGCTGAATGACCTTTGAGTGCCTAGGACTGAAATGAACCTGGTAGAGCATCCCACACAAACGAATGCTCCACATGCGGGTTTCACATGCCACCAACTCCACATTCACAGGCAACTTCAGCGCCACAGCCGTTTTCAGATAACCCTCAATGCAAAGGCTCTAGACACAAATATTGGTGTGAGAGCTAATTCAATCAAGGAAACACTGCATGTTGGTGAAGGGCATATTGAAGAAGGATCAGCCGAGTGGTTCTTGTGGGAGAACAACTCCATTTGGCTCACTAACTTCACACACCATCAGGCTTCCAAGCAGCTCTCAAGGAAACTCAGTTTTCACACTCTATGCTTAGTGCCCTTTGAGTGCATTATCTAGGAATGAACCTGGTAGAGCATCCCACACAAACGAATGCTCCACATGCGGGTTTCACATGCCACCAACTCCACATTCACAGGCAACTTCAGCGCCACAGCTGTTTTCAGATAGCCCTCAATGCAAAGGCTCTAGACGCAAATATTGGTGTGAGAGCTAATTCAATCAAGGAAACACTGCATGTTGGTGAAGGGCATATTGAAGAAGGATCAGCCGAGTGGTTCTTGTGGGAGAACAACTCCATTTGGCTCACTAACTTCACACACCATCAGGCTTCCAAGCAGCTCTCAAGGAAACTCAGTTTTCACACTCTATGCTTAGTGCCCTTTGAGTGCCGAGGACTGAAATGAAGCTTGGTGAGCATCCCACACAAACGAATGCTCCACATGCGGGTTTCACATGCCACCAACTCCACATTCACAGGCAACTTCAGCGCCACAGCCGTTTTCAGATAGCCCTCAATGCAAAGGCTCTAGACACAAATATTGGTGTGAGAGCTAATTCAATCAAGGAAACACTGCATGTTGGTGAAGGGCATATTGAAGAAGGATCAGCCGAGTGGTTCTTGTGGGAGAACAACTTCATTTGGCTCACTAACTTCACACACCATCAGGCTTCCAAGCAGCTCTCAAGGAAACTCAGTTTTCACACTCTATGCTTAGTGCCCTTTGAGTGCCGATTACTGAAATGAAGCTTGGTGAGCATCCCACACAAACGAATGCTCCACATGAGGGTTTCACATGCCACCAACTCCACATTGACAGGCAACTTCAGCGCCACAGCCGTTTTCAGATAGCCCTCAATGCAAAGGCTCTAGATGCATATATTGGTGTGAGAGCTAATTCAATCAAGGAAACACTGCATGTTGGTGAAGGGCATATTGAAGAAGGATCAGCCGAGTGGTTCTTGTGGGAGAACAACTCCATTTGGCTCACTAACTTCACACACCATCAGGCTTCCAAGCAGCTCTCAAGGAAACTCAGTTTTCATACTCTATGCTTAGTGCCCTTTGAGTGCCGAGTACTGAAATGAAGCTTGGTGAGCATCCCACACAAACGAATGCTCCACATGTGGGTTTCACATGCCACCAATTCCACATTCTCAGGCAACTTCAGCGCCACAGCCGTTTTCAGATAGCCCTCAATGCAAAGGCTCTAGACACAAATATTGGTGTGACAGCTAATTCAATCAAGGAAACACTGCATGTTGGTGAAGGGCATATTGAAGAAGGATCAGCCGAGTGGTTCTTGTGGGAGAACAACTCCATTTGGCTCACTAACTTCACACACCATCAGGCTTCCAAGCAGCTCTCAAGGAAACTCAGTTTTCACACTCTATGCTTAGTGCCCTTTGAGTGCATTATCTAGGAATGAACGTGGTAGAGCATCCCACACAAACGAATGCTCCACATGCGGGTTTCACATGCCACCAACTCTACATTGCCAGGCAACTTCAGCGCCACAACCGTTTTCAGATAGCCCTCAATGCAAAGGCTCAAGACGCAAATATTGGTGTGAGAGCTAATTCAATCAAGGAAACACTGCATGTTGGTGAAGGGCATATTGAAGAAGGATCAGCCGAGTGGTTCTTGTGGGAGAACAACTCCATTTGGCTCACTAACTTCACACACCATCAGGCTTCCAAGCAGCTCTCAAGGAAACTCAGTTTTCACACTCTATGCTTAGTGCATTTTGAGTGCATTATCTAGGAATGAACCTGGTAGAGCATCCCACACAAACGAATGCTCCACATGCGGGTTTCACATGCCACCAACTCCACATTCACAGGCAACTTCAGCGCCACAGCCATTTTCAGATAGCCCTCAATGCAAAGGCTCTAGACGCAAATATTGGTGTGAGAGCTAATTCAATCAAGGAAACACTGCATGTTGGTGAAGGGCATATTGAAGAAGGATCAGCCGAGTGGTTCTTGTGGGAGAACAACTCCATTTGGCTCACTAACTTCACACACCATCAGGCTTCCAAGCAGCTCTCAAGGAAACTCAGTTTTCACACTCTATGCTTAGTGCCCTTTGAGTGTCTATGACTGAAATGAAGCTTGGTGAGCATCCCACACAAACGAATGCTCCACATGCGGGTTTCACATGCCACCAACTCCACATTGCCAGGCAACTTCAGCGCCACAACCGTTTTCAGATAGCCCTCAATGCAAAGGCTCAAGACGCAAATATTGGTGTGAGAGCTAATTCAATCAAGGAAACACTGCATGTTGGTGAAGGGCATATTGAAGAAGGATCAGCCGAGTGGTTCTTGTGGGAGAACAACTCCATTTGGCTCACTAACTTCACACACCATCAGGCTTCCAAGCAGCTCTCAAGGAAACTCAGTTTTCACACTCTATGCTTAGTGCATTTTGAGTGCATTATCTAGGAATGAACCTGGTAGAGCATCCCACACAAACGAATGCTCCACATGCGGGTTTCACATGCCACCAACTCCACATTCACAGGCAACTTCAGCGCCACAGCCGTTTTCAGATAGCCCTCAATGCAAAGGCTCTAGACGCAAATATTGGTGTGAGAGCTAATTCAATCAAGGAAACACTGCATGTTGGTGAAGGGCATATTGAAGAAGGATCAGCCGAGTGGTTCTTGTGGGAGAACAACTCCATTTGGCTCACTAACTTCACACACCATCAGGCTTCCAAGCAGCTCTCAAGGAAACTCAGTTTTCACACTCTATGCTTAGTGCCCTTTGAGTACCTAGGACTGAAATGAACCTGGTAGAGCATCCCACACAAACGAATGCTCCACATGCGGGTTTCACATGCCACCAACTCCACATTCTCAGGCAACTTCAGAGCCACAGCCGTTTTCAGATAGCCCTCAATGCAAAGGCTCTAGACACAAATATTGGTGTGAGAGCTAATTCAATCAAGGAAACACTGCATGTTGGTGAAGGGCATATTGAAGAAGGATCAGCCGAGTGGTTCTTGTGGGAGAACAACTCCATTTGGCTCACTAACTTCACACACCATCAGGCTTCCAAGCAGCTCTCAAGGAAACTCAGTTTTCACACTCTATGCTTAGTGCCCTTTGAGTGCATTATCTAGGAATGAACCTGGTAGAGCATCCCACACAAACGAATGCTCCACATGCGGGTTTCATATGCCACCAACTCCACATTCTCACGCAACTTCAGCGCCACAGCCGTTTTCAGATAGCCCTCAATGCAAAGGCTCTAGACGCAAATATTGGTGTGAGAGCTAATTCAATCAAGGAAACACTGCATGTTGGTGAAGGGCATATTGAAGAAGGATCAGCCGAGTGGTTCTTGTGGGAGAACAACTCCATTTGGCTCACTAACTTCACACACCATCAGGCTTCCAAGCAGCTCTCAAGGAAACTCAGTTTTCAGACTCTATGCTTTGTGCCCTTTGAGTGCCTAGGACTGAAATGAAGCTTGGTGAGCATCCCACACAAATGAATGCTCCACATGCGGGTTTCACATGCCACCAACTCCACATTCACAGGCAACTTCAGCGCCACAGCCGTTTTCAGATAGCCCTCAATGCAAAGGCTCTAGACGCAAATATTGGTGTGACAGCTAATTCAATCAAGGAAACACTGCATGTTGGTGAAGGGCATATTGAAGAAGGATCAGCCGAGTGGTTCTTGTGGGAGAACAACTCCATTTGGCTCACTAACTTCACACACCATCAGGCTTCCAAGCAGCTCTCAAGGAAACTCAGTTTTCACACTCTATGCTTAGTGCCCTTTGAGTGCATTATCTAGGAATGAACCTGGTAGAGCATCCCACACAAACGAATGCTCCACATGCGGGTTTCACATGCCACCAACTCCACATTCACAGGCAACTTCAGCGCCACAGCCGTTTCCAGATAGCCCTCAATGCAAAGGCTCTAGACGCAAATATTGGTGTGAGAGCTAATTCAATCAAGGAAACACTGCATGTTGGTGAAGGGCGTATTGAAGAAGGATCAGCCGAGTGGTTCTTGTGGGAGAACAACTCCATTTGGCTCACTAACTTCACACACCATCAGGCTTCCAGGCAGCTCTCAAGGAAATTCAGTTTTCACACTTTATGATGAATGACCTTTGAGTGCCTAGGACTGAAATGAACCTGGTAGAGCATCCCACACAAACGAATGCTCCACATGCGGGTTTCACATGCCACCAACTCCACATTCACAGGCAACTTCAGCGCCACAGCCGTTTTCAGATAGCCCTCAATGCAAAGGCTCTAGACGCAAATATTGGTGTGAGAGCTAATTCAATCAAGGAAACACTGCATGTTGGTGAAGGGCGTATTGAAGAAGGATCAGCCGAGTGGTTCTTGTGGGAGAACAACTCCATTTGGCTCACTAACTTCACACACCATCAGGCTTCCAGGCAGCTCTCAAGGAAATTCAGTTTTCACACTTTATGCTGAATGAGCTTTGAGTGCCTAGGACTGAAATGAACCTGGTAGAGCATCCCACACAAACGAATGCTCCACATGCGGGTTTCACATGCCACCAACTCCACATTCACAGGCAACTTCAGCGCCACAGCCGTTTTCAGATAGCCCTCAATGCAAAGGCTCTAGACGCAAATATTGGTGTGACAGCTAATTCAATCAAGGAAACACTGCATGTTGGTGAAGGGCATATTGAAGAAGGATCAGCCGAGTGGTTCTTGTGGGAGAACAACTCCATTTGGCTCACTAACTTCACACACCATCAGGCTTCCAAGCAGCTCTCAAGGAAACTCAGTTTTCACACTCTATGCTTAGTGCCCTTTGAGTGCATTATCTAGGAATGAACCTGGTAGAGCATCCCACACAAACGAATGCTCCACATGCGGGTTTCACATGCCACCAACTCCACATTCACAGGCAACTTCAGCGCCACAGCCGTTTCCAGATAGCCCTCAATGCAAAGGCTCTAGACGCAAATATTGGTGTGAGAGCTAATTCAATCAAGGAAACACTGCATGTTGGTGAAGGGCGTATTGAAGAAGGATCAGCCGAGTGGTTCTTGTGGGAGAACAACTCCATTTGGCTCACTAACTTCACACACCATCAGGCTTCCAGGCAGCTCTCAAGGAAATTCAGTTTTCACACTTTATGCTGAATGACCTTTGAGTGCCTAGGACTGAAATGAACCTGGTAGAGCATCCCACACAAACGAATGCTCCACATGCGGGTTTCACATGCCACCAACTCCACATTCACAGGCAACTTCAGCGCCACAGCCGTTTTCAGATAACCCTCAATGCAAAGGCTCTAGACACAAATATTGGTGTGAGAGCTAATTCAATCAAGGAAACACTGCATGTTGGTGAAGGGCATATTGAAGAAGGATCAGCCGAGTGGTTCTTGTGGGAGAACAACTCCATTTGGCTCACTAACTTCACACACCATCAGGCTTCCAAGCAGCTCTCAAGGAAACTCAGTTTTCACACTCTATGCTTAGTGCCCTTTGAGTGCATTATCTAGGAATGAACCTGGTAGAGCATCCCACACAAACGAATGCTCCACATGCGGGTTTCACATGCCACCAACTCCACATTCACAGGCAACTTCAGCGCCACAGCTGTTTTCAGATAGCCCTCAATGCAAAGGCTCTAGACGCAAATATTGGTGTGAGAGCTAATTCAATCAAGGAAACACTGCATGTTGGTGAAGGGCATATTGAAGAAGGATCAGCCGAGTGGTTCTTGTGGGAGAACAACTCCATTTGGCTCACTAACTTCACACACCATCAGGCTTCCAAGCAGCTCTCAAGGAAACTCAGTTTTCACACTCTATGCTTAGTGCCCTTTGAGTGCCGAGGACTGAAATGAAGCTTGGTGAGCATCCCACACAAACGAATGCTCCACATGCGGGTTTCACATGCCACCAACTCCACATTCACAGGCAACTTCAGCGCCACAGCCGTTTTCAGATAGCCCTCAATGCAAAGGCTCTAGACACAAATATTGGTGTGAGAGCTAATTCAATCAAGGAAACACTGCATGTTGGTGAAGGGCATATTGAAGAAGGATCAGCCGAGTGGTTCTTGTGGGAGAACAACTTCATTTGGCTCACTAACTTCACACACCATCAGGCTTCCAAGCAGCTCTCAAGGAAACTCAGTTTTCACACTCTATGCTTAGTGCCCTTTGAGTGCCGATTACTGAAATGAAGCTTGGTGAGCATCCCACACAAACGAATGCTCCACATGAGGGTTTCACATGCCACCAACTCCACATTGACAGGCAACTTCAGCGCCACAGCCGTTTTCAGATAGCCCTCAATGCAAAGGCTCTAGATGCATATATTGGTGTGAGAGCTAATTCAATCAAGGAAACACTGCATGTTGGTGAAGGGCATATTGAAGAAGGATCAGCCGAGTGGTTCTTGTGGGAGAACAACTCCATTTGGCTCACTAACTTCACACACCATCAGGCTTCCAAGCAGCTCTCAAGGAAACTCAGTTTTCATACTCTATGCTTAGTGCCCTTTGAGTGCCGAGTACTGAAATGAAGCTTGGTGAGCATCCCACACAAACGAATGCTCCACATGTGGGTTTCACATGCCACCAATTCCACATTCTCAGGCAACTTCAGCGCCACAGCCGTTTTCAGATAGCCCTCAATGCAAAGGCTCTAGACACAAATATTGGTGTGAGAGCTAATTCAATCAAGGAAACACTGCATGTTGGTGAAGGGCATATTGAAGAAGGATCAGCCGAGTGGTTCTTGTGGGAGAACAACTCCATTTGGCTCACTAACTTCACACACCATCAGGCTTCCAAGCAGCTCTCAAGGAAACTCAGTTTTCACACTCTATGCTTAGTGCCCTTTGAGTGCATTATCTAGGAATGAACGTGGTAGAGCATCCCACACAAACGAATGCTCCACATGCGGGTTTCACATGCCACCAACTCTACATTGCCAGGCAACTTCAGCGCCACAACCGTTTTCAGATAGCCCTCAATGCAAAGGCTCAAGACGCAAATATTGGTGTGAGAGCTAATTCAATCAAGGAAACACTGCATGTTGGTGAAGGGCATATTGAAGAAGGATCAGCCGAGTGGTTCTTGTGGGAGAACAACTCCATTTGGCTCACTAACTTCACACACCATCAGGCTTCCAAGCAGCTCTCAAGGAAACTCAGTTTTCACACTCTATGCTTAGTGCCCTTTGAGTGCATTATCTAGGAATGAACCTGGTAGAGCATCCCACACAAACGAATGCTCCACATGCGGGTTTCACATGCCACCAACTCCACATTCACAGGCAACTTCAGCGCCACAGCCGTTTTCAGATAGCCCTCAATGCAAAGGCTCTAGACACAAATATTGGTGTGAGAGCTAATTCAATCAAGGAAACACTGCATGTTGGTGAAGGGCATATTGAAGAAGGATCAGCCGAGTGGTTCTTGTGGGAGAACAACTCCATTTGGCTCACTAACTTCACACACCATCAGGCTTCCAAGCAGCTCTCAAGGAAACTCAGTTTTCACACTCTATGCTTAGTGCCCTTTGAGTACCTAGGACTGAAATGAACCTGGTAGAGCATCCCACACAAACGAATGCTCCACATGCGGGTTTCACATGCCACCAACTCCACATTCTCAGGCAACTTCAGAGCCACAGCCGTTTTCAGATAGCCCTCAATGCAAAGGCTCTAGACCCAAATATTGGTGTGAGAGCTAATTCAATCAAGGAAACACTGCATGTTGGTGAAGGGCATATTGAAGAAGGATCAGCCGAGTGGTTCTTGTGGGAGAACAACTCCATTTGGCTCACTAACTTCACACACCATCAGGCTTCCAAGCAGCTCTCAAGGAAACTCAGTTTTCACACTCTATGCTTAGTGCCCTTTGAGTGCATTATCTAGGAATGAACCTGGTAGAGCATCCCACACAAACGAATGCTCCACATGCGGGTTTCATATGCCACCAACTCCACATTCTCACGCAACTTCAGCGCCACAGCCGTTTTCAGATAGCCCTCAATGCAAAGGCTCTAGACGCAAATATTGGTGTGAGAGCTAATTCAATCAAGGAAACACTGCATGTTGGTGAAGGGCATATTGAAGAAGGATCAGCCGAGTGGTTCTTGTGGGAGAACAACTCCATTTGGCTCACTAACTTCACACACCATCAGGCTTCCAAGCAGCTCTCAAGGAAACTCAGTTTTCAGACTCTATGCTTTGTGCCCTTTGAGTGCCTAGGACTGAAATGAAGCTTGGTGAGCATCCCACACAAACGAATGCTCCACATGCGGGTTTCACATGCCACCAACTCCACATTCACAGGCAACTTCAGCGCCACAGCCGTTTTCAGATAGCCCTCAATGCAAAGGCTCTAGACGCAAATATTGGTGTGACAGCTAATTCAATCAAGGAAACACTGCATGTTGGTGAAGGGCATATTGAAGAAGGATCAGCCGAGTGGTTCTTGTGGGAGAACAATTCCATTTGGCTCACTAACTTCACACACCATCAGGCTTCCAAGCAGCTCTCAAGGAAACTCAGTTTTCACACTCTATGCTTAGTGCCCTTTGAGTGCATTATCTAGGAATGAACCTGGTAGAGCATCCCACACAAACGAATGCTCCACATGCGGGTTTCACATGCCACCAACTCCACATTCACAGGCAACTTCAGCGCCACAGCCGTTTTCAGATAGCCCTCAATGCAAAGGCTCTAGACGCAAATATTGGTGTGACAGCTAATTCAATCAAGGAAACACTGCATGTTGGTGAAGGGCGTATTGAAGAAGGATCAGCCGAGTGGTTTTTGTGGGAGAACAACTCCATTTGGCTCACTAACTTCACACACCATCAGGCTTCCAGGCAGCTCTCAAGGAAATTCAGTTTTCACACTTTATGCTGAATGACCTTTGAGTGCCTAGGACTGAAATGAACCTGGTAGAGCATCCCACACAAACGAATGCTCCACATGCGGGTTTCACATGCCACCAACTCCACATTCACAGGCAACTTCAGCGCCACAGCCGTTTTCAGATAACCCTCAATGCAAAGGCTCTAGACACAAATATTGGTGTGAGAGCTAATTCAATCAAGGAAACACTGCATGTTGGTGAAGGGCATATTGAAGAAGGATCAGCCGAGTGGTTCTTGTGGGAGAACAACTCCATTTGGCTCACTAACTTCACACACCATCAGGCTTCCAAGCAGCTCTCAAGGAAACTCAGTTTTCACACTCTATGCTTAGTGCCCTTTGAGTGCATTATCTAGGAATGAACCTGGTAGAGCATCCCACACAAACGAATGCTCCACATGCGGGTTTCACATGCCACCAACTCCACATTGACAGGCAACTTCAGCGCCACAGCTGTTTTCAGATAGCCCTCAATGCAAAGGCTCTAGACGCAAATATTGGTGTGAGAGCTAATTCAATCAAGGAAACACTGCATGTTGGTGAAGGGCATATTGAAGAAGGATCAGCCGAGTGGTTCTTGTGGGAGAACAACTCCATTTGGCTCACTAACTTCACACACCATCAGGCTTCCAAGCAGCTCTCAAGGAAACTCAGTTTTCACACTCTATGCTTAGTGCCCTTTGAGTGCCGAGGACTGAAATGAAGCTTGGTGAGCATCCCACACAAACGAATGCTCCACATGCGGGTTTCACATGCCACCAACTCCACATTCACAGGCAACTTCAGCGCCACAGCCGTTTTCAGATAGCCCTCAATGTAAAGATAGTAGACACAAATATTGGTGTGAGAGCTAATTCAATCAAGGAAACACTGCATGTTGGTGAAGGGCATATTGAAGAAGGATCAGCCGAGTGGTTCTTGTGGGAGAACAACTTCATTTGGCTCACTAACTTCACACACCATCAGGCTTCCAAGCAGCTCTCAAGGAAACTCAGTTTTCACACTCTATGCTTAGTGCCCTTTGAGTGCCGAGGACTGAAATGAAGCTTGGTCAGCATCCCACACAAACGAATGCTCCACATGCGGGTTTCACATGCCACCAACTCCACATTGACAGGCAACTTCAGCGCCACAGCCGTTTTCAGATAGCCCTCAATGCAAAGGCTCTAGATGCATATATTGGTGTGAGAGCTAATTCAATCAAGGAAACACTGCATGTTGGTGAAGGGCATATTGAAGAAGGATCAGCCGAGTGGTTCTTGTGGGAGAACAACTCTATTTGGCTCACTAACTTCACACACCATCAGGCTTCCAAGCAGCTCTCAAGGAAACTCAGTTTTCACACTCTATGCTTAGTGCCCTTTGAGTGCCGAGTACTGAAATGAAGCTTGGTGAGCATCCCACACAAACGAATGCTCCACATGCGGGTTTCACATGCCACCAACTCCACATTCTCAGGCAACTTCAGCGCCACAGCCGTTTTCAGATAGCCTTCAATGCAAAGGCTCTAGACACAAATATTGGTGTGAGAGCTAATTCAATCAAGGAAACACTGCATGTTGGTGAAGGGCATATTGAAGAAGGATCAGCCGAGTGGTTCTTGTGGGAGAACAACTCCATTTGGCTCACTAACTTCACACACCATCAGGCTTCCAAGCAGCTCTCAAGGAAACTCAGTTTTCACACTCTATGCTTAGTGCCCTTGAGTGCCTAGGACTGAAATGAAGCTGGTAGAGCATCCCACACAAACGAATGCTCCACATGCGGGTTTCACATGCCACCAACTCCACATTCACAGGCAACTTCAGCGCCACAGCCGTTTTCAGATAACCCTCAATGCAAAGGCTCTAGACACAAATATTGGTGTGAGAGCTAATTCAATCAAGGAAACACTGCATGTTGGTGAAGGGCATATTGAAGAAGGATCAGCCGAGTGGTTCTTGTGGGAGAACAACTCCATTTGGCTCACTAACTTCACACACCATCAGCCTTCCAAGCAGCTCTCAAGGAAACTCAGTTTTCACACTCTATGCTTAGTGCCCTTTGAGTGCATTATCTAGGAATGAACCTGGTAGAGCATCCCACACAAACGAATGCTCCACATGCGGGTTTCACATGCCACCAACTCCACATTCACAGGCAACTTCAGCGCCACAGCTGTTTTCAGATAGCCCTCAATGCAAAGGCTCTAGACGTAAATATTGGTGTGAGAGCTAATTCAATCAAGGAAACACTGCATGTTGGTGAAGGGCATATTGAAGAAGGATCAGCCGAGTGGTTCTTGTGGGAGAACAACTCCATTTGGCTCACTAACTTCACACACCATCAGGCTTCCAAGCAGCTCTCAAGGAAACTCAGTTTTCACACTCTATGCTTAGTGCCCTTTGAGTGCCGAGGACTGAAATGAAGCTTGGTGAGCATCCCACACAAACGAATGCTCCACATGCGGGTTTCACATGCCACCAACTCCACATTCACAGGCAACTTCAGCGCCACAGCCGTTTTCAGATAGCCCTCAATGCAAAGACAGTAGACACAAATATTGGTGTGAGAGCTAATTCAATCAAGGAAACACTGCATGTTGGTGAAGGGCATATTGAAGAAGGATCAGCCGAGTGGTTCTTGTGGGAGAACAACTCCATTTGGCTCACTAACTTCACACACCATCAGGCTTCCAAGCAGCTCTCAAGGAAACTCAGTTTTCACACTCTATGCTTAGTGCCCTTTGAGTGCATTATCTAGGAATGAACCTGGTAGAGCATCCCACACAAACGAATGCTCCACATGCGGGTTTCACATGCCACCAACTCCACATTCACAGGCAACTTCAGCGCCACAGCCGTTCTGAGATAGCCCTCAATGCAAAGGCTCTAGACGCAAATATTGGTGTGAGAGCTAATTCAATCAAGGAAACACTGCATGTTGGTGAAGGGCATATTGAAGAAGGATCAGCCGAGTGGTTCTTGTGGGAGAACAACTCCATTTGGCTCACTAACTTCACACACCATCAGGCTTCCAAGCAGCTCTCAAGGAAACTCAGTTTTCACACTCTATGCTTAGTGCCCTTTGAGTGCCGAGTACTGAAATGAAGCTTGGTGAGCATCCCACACAAACCAATGCTCCACATGCGGGTTTCACATGCCACCAACTCAACATTCTCAGGCAACTTCAGCGCCACAGCCGTTTTCAGATAGCCCTCAATGCAAAGGCTCTAGATGCATATATTAGTGTGAGAGCTAATTCAATCAAGGAAACACTGTATGTTGGTGAAGGGCATATTGAAGAAGGATCAGCCGAGTGGTTCTTGTGGGAGAACAACTCCATTTGGCTCACTAACTTCACAGACCATCAGGCTTCCAAGCAGCTCTCAAGGAAACTCAGTTTTCACACTCTATGCTTAGCGCCCTTTGAGTGCTTTATCTAGGAATGAACCTGGTAGAGCATCCCACACAAACGAATGCTCCACATGCGGGTTTCACATGCCACCAACTCCACATTCACAGGCAACTTCAGCGCCACAGCCGTTTTCAGATAGCCCTCAATGCAAAGGCTCTAGACGCAAATATTGGTGTGAGAGCTAATTCAATCAAGGAAACACTGCATGTTGGTGAAGAGCATATTGAAGAAGGATCAGCCGAGAGGTTCTTGTGGGAGAACAACTCTATTTGGCTCACTAACTTCACACACCATCAGGCTTCCAAGCAGCTCTCAAGGAAACTCAGTTTTCACACTCTATGCTTAGTGCCCTTTGAGTGCATTATCTAGGAATGAACCTGGTAGAGCATCCCACACAAACGAATGCTCCACATGCGGGTTTCACATGCCACCAACTCCACATTCACAGGCAACTTCAGCGCCACAGCCGTTTTCAGATAGCCCTCAATGCAAAGGCTCTAGACGCAAATATTGGTGTGAGAGCTAATTCAATCAAGGAAACACTGCATGTTGGTGAAGGGCGTATTGAAGAAGGATCAGCCGAGTGGTTCTTGTGGGAGAACAACTCCATTTGGCTCACTAACTTCACACACCATCAGGCTTCCAAGCAGCTCTCAAGGAAACTCAGTTTTCACACTCTATGCTTAGTGCCCTTTGAGTGCATTATCTAGGAATGAACCTGGTAGAGCATCCCACACAAACGAATGCTCCACATGCGGGTTTCACATGCCACCAACTCCACATTCACAGGCAACTTCAGCGCCACAGCCGTTTTCAGATAGCCCTCAATGCAAAGGCTCTAGATGCATATATTGGTGTGAGAGCTAATTCAATCAAGGAAACACTGCATGTTGGTAAGGGCATATTGAAGAAGGATCAGCCGAGTGGTTCTTGTGGGAGAACAACTCCATTTGGCTCACTAACTTCACACACCATCAGGCTTCCAAGCAGCTCTCAAGGAAACTCAGTTTTCACACTCTATGCTTAGTGCCCTTTGAGTGCATTATCTAGGAATGAACCTGGTAGAGCATCCCACACAAACGAATGCTCCACATGCGGGTTTCACATGCCACCAACTCCACATTCACAGGCAACTTCAGCGCCACAGCCGTTTTCAGATAGCCCTCAATGCAAAGGCTCTAGATGCATATATTGGTGTTGAGAGCTAATTCAATCAAGGAAACACTGCATGTTGGTGAAGGGCATATTGAAGAAGGATCAGCCGAGTGGTTCTTGTGGTAGAACAACTCCATTTGGCTCACTAACTTCACACACCATCAGGCTTCCAAGCAGCTCTCAAGGAAACTCAGTTTTCACACTCTATGCTTAGTGCCCTTTGAGTGCATTATCTAGGAATGAACCTGGTAGAGCATCCCACACAAACGAATGCTCCACATGCGGGTTTCACATGCCACCAACTCCACATTCACAGGCAACTTCAGCGCCACAGCCGTTTTCAGATAGCCCTCAATGCAAAGGCTCTAGATGCATATATTGGTGTGAGAGCTAATTCAATCAAGGAA
Organism: Ochotona princeps; assembly: GCF_030435755.1. Taxonomy (NCBI): domain Eukaryota; kingdom Metazoa; phylum Chordata; class Mammalia; order Lagomorpha; family Ochotonidae; genus Ochotona; species Ochotona princeps. The sequence continues at coordinate 21,333 of NW_026700500.1, read as the reverse complement.
ACACTGCATGTTGGTGAAGGGCATATTGAAGAAGGATCAGCCGAGTGGTTCTTGTGGGAGAACAACTCCATTTGGCTCACTAACTTCACACACCATCAGGCTTCCAAGCAGCTCTCAAGGAAACTCAGTTTTCACACTCTATGCTTAGTGCCCTTTGAGTGCATTATCTAGGAATGAACCTGGTAGAGCATCCCACACAAACGAATGCTCCACATGCGGGTTTCACATGCCACCAACTCCACATTCACAGGCAACTTCAGCGCCACAGCCGTTTTCAGATAGCCCTCAATGCAAAGGCTCTAGATGCATATATTGGTGTGAGAGCTAATTCAATCAAGGAAACACTGCATGTTGGTGAAGGGCATATTGAAGAAGGATCAGCCGAGTGGTTCTTGTGGGAGAACAACTCCATTTGGCTCACTAACTTCACACACCATCAGGCTTCCAAGCAGCTCTCAAGGAAACTCAGTTTTCACACTCTTTGCTTAGTGCCCTTTGAGTGCATTATCTAGGAATGAACCTGGTAGAGCATCCCACACAAACGAATGATCCACATGCGGGTTTCACATGCCACCAACTCCACATTCACAGGCAACTTCAGCGCCACAGCCGTTTTCAGATAGCCCTCAATGCAAAGGCTCTAGATGCATATATTGGTGTGAGAGCTAATTCAATCAAGGAAACACTGCATGTTGGTGAAGGGCATATTGAAGAAGGATCAGCCGAGTGGTTCTTGTGGGAGAACAACTCTATTTGGCTCACTAACTTCACACACCATCAGGCTTCCAAGCAGCTCTCAAGGAAACTCATTTTTCACACTCTATGCTTAGTGCCCTTTGAGTGCATTATCTAGGAATGAACCTGGTAGAGCATCCCACACAAACGAATGCTCCACATGCGGGTTTCACATGCCACCAACTCCACATTCACAGGCAACTTCAGCGCCACAGCTGTTTTCAGATAGCCCTCAATGCAAAGGCTCTAGACTCAAATATTGGTGTGAGAGTTAATTCAAACAAGGAAACACTGCATGTTGGTGAAGGGCATATTGAAGAAGGATCAGCCGAGTGGTTCTTGTGGGAGAACAACTCCATTTGGCTCACTAACTTCACAGACCATCAGGCTTCCAAGCAGCTCTCAAGGAAACTCAGTTTTCACACTCTATGCTTAGTGCCCTTTCAGTACCTAGGACTAAAATGAAGCTTGGTGAGCATCCCACACAAACGAATGCTCCACATGCGGGTTTCACATGCCACCAACTCCACATTCACAGGCAACTTCAGCGCCACAGCCGTTTTCAGATAGCCCTCAATGCAAAGGCTCTAGACGCAAATATTGGTGTGAGAGCTAATTCAATCAAGGAAACACTGCATGTTGGTGAAGGGCATATTGAAGAAGGATCAGCCGAGTGGTTCTTGTGGGAGAACAACTCCATTTGGCTCACTAACTTCACACACCATCAGCCTTCCAAGCAGCTCTCAAGGAAACTCAGTTTTCACACTCTATGCTTAGTGCCCTTTGAGTGCATTATCTAGGAATGAACCTGGTAGAGCATCCCACACAAACGAATGCTCCACATGCGGGTTTCACATGCCACCAACTCCACATTCACAGGCAACTTCAGCGCCACAGCCGTTTTCAGATAGCCCTCAAGGCAAAGGCTCTAGACGCAAATATTGGTGTGAGAGCTAATTCAATCAAGGAAACACTGCATGTTGGTGAAGGGCATATTGAAGAAGGATCAGCCGAGTCGTTCTTGTGGGAGAACAACTCCATTTGGCTCACTAACTTCACACACCATCAGGCTTCCAAGCAGCTCTCAAGGAAACTCAGTTTTCACACTCTATGCTTAGTGCCCTTTGAGTGCATTATCTAGGAATGAACCTGGTAGAGCATCCCACACAAACAAATGCTCCACATGCGGGTTTCACATGCCACCAACTCCACATTCTCAGGCAACTTCAGCGCCACAGCCGTTTTCAGATAGCAATCAATGCAAAGGCTCTAGACACAAATATTGGTGTGAGAGCTAATTCAATCAAGGAAACACTGCATGTTGGTGAAGGGCATATTGAAGAAGGATCAGCCGAGTAGTTCTTGTGGGAGAACAACTCCATTTGGCTCACTAACTTCACACACCATCAGGCTTCCAAGGAGCTCTCAAGGAAACTCAGTTTTCACAATCTATGCTTAGTGCCCTTTCACTGCATTATCTAGGAATGAACCTGGTAGAGCATCCCACACAAATGAATGCTCCACATGCGGGTTTCACATGCCACCAACTCCACATTCACAGGCAAATTCAGCGCCACAGCCGTTTTCAGATAGCCCTCAATGCAAAGGCTCTAGACGCAAATATTGGTGTGAGAGCTAATTCAATCAAGGAAACACTGCATGTTGGTGAAGGGCATATTGAAGAAGGATCAGCCGAGAGGTTCTTGTGGGAGAACAACTCCATTTGGCTCACTAACTTCACACACCATCAGGCTTCCAAGCAGCTCTCAAGGAAACTCAGTTTTCACACTCTATGCTTAGTGCCCTTTGAGTGCATTATCTAGGAATGAACCTGGTAGAGCATCCCACACAAACGAATGCTCCACATGCGGGTTTCACATGCCACCAACTCCACATTCTCAGGCAACTTCAGCGCCACAGCCGTTTTCAGATAGCCCTCAATGCAAAGGCTCTAGACGCAAATATTGGTGTGAGAGCTAATTCAATCAAGGAAACACTGCATGTTGGTGAAGGGCATATTGAAGAAGGATCAGCCGAGTGGTTCTTGTGGGAGAACAACTCCATTTGGCTCACTAACTTCACACACCTTCAGGCTTCCAAGCAGCTCTCAAGGAAACTCAGTTTTCACACTTTATGCTTAGTGCCCTTTGAGTGCATTATCTAGGAATGAACCTGGTAGAACATCCCACACAAACGAATGCTCCACATGCGGGTTTCACATGCCACCAACTCCACATTCACAGGCAACTTCAGCACCACAGCTTTTTTCAGATAGCCCTCAATGCAAAGGCTCTAGACGCAAATATTGGTGTGAGAGCTAATTCAATCACGGAAACACTGCATGTTGGTGAAGGGCATATTGAAGAAGGATCAGCCGAGTGGTTCTTGTGGGAGAACAACTCCATTTGGCTCACTAACTTCACACACCATCAGGCTTCCAAGCAGCTCTCAAGGAAACTCATTTTTCACACTCTATGCTTAGTGCCCTTTGAGTGCATTATCTAGGAATGAACCTGGTAGAGCATCCCACACAAACGAATGCTCCACATGCGGGTTTCACATGCCACCAACTCCACATTCTCAGGCAACTTCAGCGCCACAGCCGTTTTCAGATAGCCCTCAATGCAAAGGCTCTAGCCGCAAATATTGGTGTGAGAGCTAATTCAATCAAGGAAACACTGCATGTTGGTGAAGGGCATATTGAAGAAGGATCAGCCGAGTGGTTCTTGTGGGAGAACAACTCCATTTGGCTCACTAACATCACACACCATCAGGCTTCCAAGCAGCTCTCAAGGAAACTCAGTTTTCACACTCTATGCTTAGTGCCCTTTGAGTGCATTATCTAGGAATGAACCTGGTAGAGCATCCCACACAAACGAATGCTCCACATGCGGGTTTCACATGCCACCAACTCCACATTCTCAGGCAACTTCAGCGCCACAGCCGTTTTCAGATAGCCCTCAATGCAAAGGCTCTAGCCGCAAATATTGGTGTGAGAGCTAATTCAATCAAGGAAACACTGCATGTTGGTGAAGGGCATATTGAAGAAGGATCAGCCGAGTGGTTCTTGTGGGAGAACAACTTCATTTGGCTCACTAACTTCACACACCATCAGGCTTCCAAGCAGCTCTCAAGGAAACTCAGTTTTCACACTCTATGCTTAGTGCCCTTTGAGTGCCGAGGACTGAAATGAAGCTTGGTGAGCATCCCACACAAACGAATGCTCCACATGAGGGTTTCACATGCCACCAACTCCACATTGACAGGCAACTTCAGCGCCACAGCCGTTTTCAGATAGCCCTCAATGCAAAGGCTCTAGATGCATATATTGGTGTGAGAGCTAATTCAATCAAGGAAACACTGCATGTTGGTGAAGGGCATATTGAAGAAGGATCAGCCGAGTGGTTCTTGTGGGAGAACAACTCCATTTGGCTCACTAACTTCACACACCATCAGGCTTCCAAGCAGCTCTCAAGGAAACTCAGTTTTCATACTCTATGCTTAGTGCCCTTTGAGTGCCGAGTACTGAAATGAAGCTTGGTGAGCATCCCACACAAACGAATGCTCCACATGTGGGTTTCACATGCCACCAATTCCACATTCTCAGGCAACTTCAGCGCCACAGCCGTTTTCAGATAGCCCTCAATGCAAAGGCTCTAGACACAAATATTGGTGTGAGAGCTAATTCAATCAAGGAAACACTGCATGTTGGTGAAGGGCATATTGAAGAAGGATCAGCCGAGTGGTTCTTGTGGGAGAACAACTCCATTTGGCTCACTAACTTCACACACCATCAGGCTTCCAAGCAGCTCTCAAGGAAACTCAGTTTTCACACTCTATGCTTAGTGCCCTTTGAGTGCATTATCTAGGAATGAACGTGGTAGAGCATCCCACACAAACGAATGCTCCACATGCGGGTTTCACATGCCACCAACTCCACATTGCCAGGCAACTTCAGCGCCACAACCGTTTTCAGATAGCCCTCAATGCAAAGGCTCAAGACGCAAATATTGGTGTGAGAGCTAATTCAATCAAGGAAACACTGCATGTTGGTGAAGGGCATATTGAAGAAGGATCAGCCGAGTGGTTCTTGTGGGAGAACAACTCCATTTGGCTCACTAACTTCACACACCATCAGGCTTCCAAGCAGCTCTCAAGGAAACTCAGTTTTCACACTCTATGCTTAGTGCATTTTGAGTGCATTATCTAGGAATGAACCTGGTAGAGCATCCCACACAAACGAATGCTCCACATGCGGGTTTCACATGCCACCAACTCCACATTCACAGGCAACTTCAGCGCCACAGCCGTTTTCAGATAGCCCTCAATGCAAAGGCTCTAGACGCAAATATTGGTGTGAGAGCTAATTCAATCAAGGAAACACTGCATGTTGGTGAAGGGCATATTGAAGAAGGATCAGCCGAGTGGTTCTTGTGGGAGAACAACTCCATTTGGCTCACTAACTTCACACACCATCAGGCTTCCAAGCAGCTCTCAAGGAAACTCAGTTTTCACACTCTATGCTTAGTGCCCTTTGAGTACCTAGGACTGAAATGAACCTGGTAGAGCATCCCACACAAACGAATGCTCCACATGCGGGTTTCACATGCCACCAACTCCACATTCTCAGGCAACTTCAGAGCCACAGCTGTTTTCAGATAGCCCTCAATGCAAAGGCTCTAGACCCAAATATTGGTGTGAGAGCTAATTCAATCAAGGAAACACTGCATGTTGGTGAAGGGCATATTGAAGAAGGATCAGCCGAGTGGTTCTTGTGGGAGAACAACTCCATTTGGCTCACTAACTTCACACACCATCAGGCTTCCAAGCAGCTCTCAAGGAAACTCAGTTTTCACACTCTATGCTTAGTGCCCTTTGAGTGCATTATCTAGGAATGAACCTGGTAGAGCATCCCACACAAACGAATGCTCCACATGCGGGTTTCATATGCCACCAACTCCACATTCTCACGCAACTTCAGCGCCACAGCCGTTTTCAGATAGCCCTCAATGCAAAGGCTCTAGACGCAAATATTGGTGTGAGAGCTAATTCAATCAAGGAAACACTGCATGTTGGTGAAGGGCATATTGAAGAAGGATCAGCCGAGTGGTTCTTGTGGGAGAACAACTCCATTTGGCTCACTAACTTCACACACCATCAGGCTTCCAAGCAGCTCTCAAGGAAACTCAGTTTTCAGACTCTATGCTTTGTGCCCTTTGAGTGCCTAGGACTGAAATGAAGCTTGGTGAGCATCCCACACAAACGAATGCTCCACATGCGGGTTTCACATGCCACCAACTCCACATTCACAGGCAACTTCAGCGCCACAGCCGTTTTCAGATAGCCCTCAATGCAAAGGCTCTAGACGCAAATATTGGTGTGACAGCTAATTCAATCAAGGAAACACTGCATGTTGGTGAAGGGCATATTGAAGAAGGATCAGCCGAGTGGTTCTTGTGGGAGAACAATTCCATTTGGCTCACTAACTTCACACACCATCAGGCTTCCAAGCAGCTCTCAAGGAAACTCAGTTTTCACACTCTATGCTTAGTGCCCTTTGAGTGCATTATCTAGGAATGAACCTGGTAGAGCATCCCACACAAACGAATGCTCCACATGCGGGTTTCACATGCCACCAACTCCACATTCACAGGCAACTTCAGCGCCACAGCCGTTTTCAGATAGCCCTCAATGCAAAGGCTCTAGACGCAAATATTGGTGTGAGAGCTAATTCAATCAAGGAAACACTGCATGTTGGTGAAGGGCGTATTGAAGAAGGATCAGCCGAGTGGTTCTTGTGGGAGAACAACTCCATTTGGCTCACTAACTTCACACACCATCAGGCTTCCAGGCAGCTCTCAAGGAAATTCAGTTTTCACACTTTATGCTGAATGAACTTTGAGTGCCTAGGACTGAAATGAACCTGGTAGAGCATCCCACACAAACGAATGCTCCACATGCGGGTTTCACATGCCACCAACTCCACATTCACAGGCAACTTCAGCGCCACAGCCGTTTTCAGATAACCCTCAATGCAAAGGCTCTAGACACAAATATTGGTGTGAGAGCTAATTCAATCAAGGAAACACTGCATGTTGGTGAAGGGCATATTGAAGAAGGATCAGCCGAGTGGTTCTTGTGGGAGAACAACTTCATTTGGCTCACTAACTTCACACACCATCAGGCTTCCAAGCAGCTCTCAAGGAAACTCAGTTTTCACACTCTATGCTTAGTGCCCTTTGAGTGCCGAGGACTGAAATGAAGCTTGGTGAGCATCCCACACAAACGAATGCTCCACATGCGGGTTTCACATGCCACCAACTCCACATTGACATGCAACTTCAGCGCCACAGCCGTTTTCAGATAGCCCTCAATGCAAAGGCTCTAGATGCATATATTGGTGTGAGAGCTAATTCAATCAAGGAAACACTGCATGTTGGTGAAGGGCATATTGAAGAAGGATCAGCCGAGTGGTTCTTGTGGGAGAACAACTCTATTTGGCTCACTAACTTCACACACCATCAGGCTTCCAAGCAGCTCTCAAGGAAACTCAGTTTTCACACTCTATGCTTAGTGCCCTTTGAGTGCCGAGTACTGAAATGAAGCTTGGTGAGCATCCCACACAAACGAATGCTCCACATGCGGGTTTCACATGCCACCAACTCCACATTCTCAGGCAACTTCAGCGCCACAGCCGTTTTCAGATAGCCTTCAATGCAAAGGCTCTAGACACAAATATTGGTGTGAGAGCTAATTCAATCAAGGAAACACTGCATGTTGGTGAAGGGCATATTGAAGAAGGATCAGCCGAGTGGTTCTTGTGGGAGAACAACTCCATTTGGCTCACTAACTTCACACACCATCAGGCTTCCAAGCAGCTCTCAAGGAAATTCAGTTTTCACACTTTATGCTGAATGAACTTTGAGTGCCTAGGACTGAAATGAAGCTGGTAGAGCATCCCACACAAACGAATGCTCCACATGCGGGTTTCACATGCCACCAACTCCACATTCACAGGCAACTTCAGCGCCACAGCCGTTTTCAGATAACCCTCAATGCAAAGGCTCTAGACACAAATATTGGTGTGAGAGCTAATTCAATCAAGGAAACACTGCATGTTGGTGAAGGGCATATTGAAGAAGGATCAGCCGAGTGGTTCTTGTGGGAGAACAACTCCATTTGGCTCACTAACTTCACACACGATCAGCCTTCCAAGCAGCTCTCAAGGAAACTCAGTTTTCACACTCTATGCTTAGTGCCCTTTGAGTGCATTATCTAGGAATGAACCTGGTAGAGCATCCCACACAAACGAATGCTCCACATGCGGGTTTCACATGCCACCAACTCCACATTTACAGGCAACTTCAGCGCCACAGCTGTTTTCAGATAGCCCTCAATGCAAAGGCTCTAGACGTAAATATTGGTGTGAGAGCTAATTCAATCAAGGAAACACTGCATGTTGGTGAAGGGCATATTGAAGAAGGATCAGCCGAGTGGTTCTTGTGGGAGAACAACTCCATTTGGCTCACTAACTTCACACACCATCAGGCTTCCAAGCAGCTCTCAAGGAAACTCAGTTTTCACACTCTATGCTTAGTGCCCTTTGAGTGCCGAGGACTGAAATGAAGCTTGGTGAGCATCCCACACAAACGAATGCTCCACATGCGGGTTTCACATGCCACCAACTCCACATTGACAGGCAACTTCAGCGCCACAGCCGTTTTCAGATAGCCCTCAATGCAAAGACAGTAGACACAAATATTGGTGTGAGAGCTAATTCAATCAAGGAAACACTGCATGTTGGTGAAGGGCATATTGAAGAAGGATCAGCCGAGTGGTTCTTGTGGGAGAACAACTTCATTTGGCTCACTAACTTCACACACCATCAGGCTTCCAAGCAGCTCTCAAGGAAACTCAGTTTTCACACTCTATGCTTAGTGCCCTTTGAGTGCATTATCTAGGAATGAACCTGGTAGAGCATCCCACACAAACGAATGCTCCACATGCGGGTTTCACATGCCACCAACTCCACATTCACAGGCAACTTCAGCGCCACAGCCGTTCTGAGATAGCCCTCAATGCAAAGGCTCTAGACGCAAATATTGGTGTGAGAGCTAATTCAATCAAGGAAACACTGCATGTTGGTGAAGGGCATATTGAAGAAGGATCAGCCGAGTGGTTCTTGTGGGAGAACAACTCCATTTGGCTCACTAACTTCACACACCATCAGGCTTCCAAGCAGCTCTCAAGGAAACTCAGTTTTCACACTCTATGCTTAGTGCCCTTTGAGTGCCGAGTACTGAAATGAAGGTTGGTGAGCATCCCACACAAACCAATGCTCCACATGCGGGTTTCACATGCCACCAACTCAACATTCTCAGGCAACTTCAGCGCCACAGCCGTTTTCAGATAGCCCTCAATGCAAAGGCTCTAGATGCATATATTAGTGTGAGAGCTAATTCAATCAAGGAAACACTGTATGTTGGTGAAGGGCATATTGAAGAAGGATCAGCCGAGTGGTTCTTGTGGGAGAACAACTCCATTTGGCTCACTAACTTCAACGACCATCAGGCTTCCAAGCAGCTCTCAAGGAAACTCAGTTTTCACACTCTATGCTTAGCGCCCTTTGAGTGCTTTATCTAGGAATGAACCTGGTAGAGCATCCCACACAAACGAATGCTCCACATGCGGGTTTCACATGCCACCAACTCCACATTCACAGGCAACTTCAGCGCCACAGCCGTTTTCAGATAGCCCTCAATGCAAAGGCTCTAGACGCAAATATTGGTGTGAGAGCTAATTCAATCAAGGAAACACTGCATGTTGGTGAAGAGCATATTGAAGAAGGATCAGCCGAGAGGTTCTTGTGGGAAAACAACTCTATTTGGCTCACTAACTTCACACACCATCAGGCTTCCAAGCAGCTCTCAAGGAAACTCAGTTTTCACACTCTATGCTTAGTGCCCTTTGAGTGCATTATCTAGGAATGAACCTGGTAGAGCATCCCACACAAACGAATGCTCCACATGCGGGTTTCACATGCCACCAACTCCACATTCACAGGCAAATTCAGCGCCACAGCCGTTTTCAGATAGCCCTCAATGCAAAGGCTCTAGACGCAAATATTGGTGTGAGAGCTAATTCAATCAAGGAAACACTGCATGTTGGTGAAGGACATATTGAAGAAGGATCAGCCGAGTGGTTCTTGTGGGAGAACAACTCCATTTGGCTCACTAACTTCACACACCTTCAGGCTTACAAGCAGCTCTCAAGGAAACTCAGTTTTCACACTCTATGCTTAGTGCCTTTTGAGTGCATTATCTAGGAATGAACCTGGTAGAACATCCCACACAAACGAATGCTTCACATGCGGGTTTCACATGCCACCAACTCCACATTCACAGGCAACTTCAGCGCCACAGCTTTTTTCAGATAGCCTTCAATGCAAAGGCTCTAGACACAAATATTGGTGTGAGAGCTAATTCAATCAAGGAAACACTGCATGTTGGTGAAGGGCATATTGAAGAAGGATCAGCCGAGTGGTTCTTGTGGGAGAACAACTCCATTTGGCTCACTAACTTCACACACCATCAGGCTTCCAAGCAGCTCTCAAGGAAATTCAGTTTTCACACTCTATGCTGAATGAACTTTGAGTGCCTAGGACTGAAATGAAGCTGGTAGAGCATCCCACACAAACGAATGCTCCACATGCGGGTTTCACATGCCACCAACTCCACATTCACAGGCAACTTCAGCGCCACAGCCGTTTTCAGATAACCCTCAATGCAAAGGCTCTAGACACAAATATTGGTGTGAGAGCTAATTCAATCAAGGAAACACTGCATGTTGGTGAAGGGCATATTGAAGAAGGATCAGCCGAGTGGTTCTTGTGGGAGAACAACTCCATTTGGCTCACTAACTTCACACACGATCAGCCTTCCAAGCAGCTCTCAAGGAAACTCAGTTTTCACACTCTATGCTTAGTGCCCTTTGAGTGCATTATCTAGGAATGAACCTGGTAGAGCATCCCACACAAACGAATGCTCCACATGCGGGTTTCACATGCCACCAACTCCACATTTACAGGCAACTTCAGCGCCACAGCTGTTTTCAGATAGCCCTCAATGCAAAGGCTCTAGACGTAAATATTGGTGTGAGAGCTAATTCAATCAAGGAAACACTGCATGTTGGTGAAGGGCATATTGAAGAAGGATCAGCCGAGTGGTTCTTGTGGGAGAACAACTCCATTTGGCTCACTAACTTCACACACCATCAGGCTTCCAAGCAGCTCTCAAGGAAACTCAGTTTTCACACTCTATGCTTAGTGCCCTTTGAGTGCCGAGGACTGAAATGAAGCTTGGTGAGCATCCCACACAAACGAATGCTCCACATGCGGGTTTCACATGCCACCAACTCCACATTGACAGGCAACTTCAGCGCCACAGCCGTTTTCAGATAGCCCTCAATGCAAAGACAGTAGACACAAATATTGGTGTGAGAGCTAATTCAATCAAGGAAACACTGCATGTTGGTGAAGGGCATATTGAAGAAGGATCAGCCGAGTGGTTCTTGTGGGAGAACAACTTCATTTGGCTCACTAACTTCACACACCATCAGGCTTCCAAGCAGCTCTCAAGGAAACTCAGTTTTCACACTCTATGCTTAGTGCCCTTTGAGTGCATTATCTAGGAATGAACCTGGTAGAGCATCCCACACAAACGAATGCTCCACATGCGGGTTTCACATGCCACCAACTCCACATTCACAGGCAACTTCAGCGCCACAGCCGTTCTGAGATAGCCCTCAATGCAAAGGCTCTAGACGCAAATATTGGTGTGAGAGCTAATTCAATCAAGGAAACACTGCATGTTGGTGAAGGGCATATTGAAGAAGGATCAGCCGAGTGGTTCTTGTGGGAGAACAACTCCATTTGGCTCACTAACTTCACACACCATCAGGCTTCCAAGCAGCTCTCAAGGAAACTCAGTTTTCACACTCTATGCTTAGTGCCCTTTGAGTGCCGAGTACTGAAATGAAGGTTGGTGAGCATCCCACACAAACCAATGCTCCACATGCGGGTTTCACATGCCACCAACTCAACATTCTCAGGCAACTTCAGCGCCACAGCCGTTTTCAGATAGCCCTCAATGCAAAGGCTCTAGATGCATATATTAGTGTGAGAGCTAATTCAATCAAGGAAACACTGTATGTTGGTGAAGGGCATATTGAAGAAGGATCAGCCGAGTGGTTCTTGTGGGAGAACAACTCCATTTGGCTCACTAACTTCAACGACCATCAGGCTTCCAAGCAGCTCTCAAGGAAACTCAGTTTTCACACTCTATGCTTAGCGCCCTTTGAGTGCTTTATCTAGGAATGAACCTGGTAGAGCATCCCACACAAACGAATGCTCCACATGCGGGTTTCACATGCCACCAACTCCACATTCACAGGCAACTTCAGCGCCACAGCCGTTTTCAGATAGCCCTCAATGCAAAGGCTCTAGACGCAAATATTGGTGTGAGAGCTAATTCAATCAAGGAAACACTGCATGTTGGTGAAGAGCATATTGAAGAAGGATCAGCCGAGAGGTTCTTGTGGGAAAACAACTCTATTTGGCTCACTAACTTCACACACCATCAGGCTTCCAAGCAGCTCTCAAGGAAACTCAGTTTTCACACTCTATGCTTAGTGCCCTTTGAGTGCATTATCTAGGAATGAACCTGGTAGAGCATCCCACACAAACGAATGCTCCACATGCGGGTTTCACATGCCACCAACTCCACATTCACAGGCAAATTCAGCGCCACAGCCGTTTTCAGATAGCCCTCAATGCAAAGGCTCTAGACGCAAATATTGGTGTGAGAGCTAATTCAATCAAGGAAACACTGCATGTTGGTGAAGGACATATTGAAGAAGGATCAGCCGAGTGGTTCTTGTGGAGAACAACTCCATTTGGCTCACTAACTTCACACACCTTCAGGCTTACAAGCAGCTCTCAAGGAAACTCAGTTTTCACACTCTATGCTTAGTGCCTTTTGAGTGCATTATCTAGGAATGAACCTGGTAGAACATCCCACACAAACGAATGCTTCACATGCGGGTTTCACATGCCACCAACTCCACATTCACAGGCAACTTCAGCGCCACAGCTTTTTTCAGATAGCCCTCAATGCAAAGGCTCTAGACGCAAATATTGGTATGAGAGCTAATTCAATCAAGGAAACACTGTATGTTGGTGAAGGGCATATTGAAGAAGGATCAGCCGAGTGGTTCTTGTGGGAGAACAACTCCATTTGGCTCACTAACTTCACACACCATCAGGCTTCCAAGCAGCTCTCAAGGAAACTCAGTTTTCACACTCTATGCTTAGTGCCCTTTGAGTGCATTATCTAGGAATGAACCTGGTAGAGCATCCCACACAAACGAATGCTCCACATGCGGGTTTCACATGCCACCAACTCCACATTCACAGGCAACTTCAGCGCCACAGCCGTTTTCAGATAGCCCTCAATGCAAAGGCTCTAGACGCAAATATTGGTGTGAGAGCTAATTCAATCAAGGAAACACTGCATGTTGGTGAAGGGCGTATTGAAGAAGGATCAGCCGAGTGGTTCTTGTGGGAGAACAACTCCATTTGGCTCACTAACTTCACACACCATCAGGCTTCCAAGCAGCTCTCAAGGAAACTCAGTTTTCACACTCTATGCTTAGTGCCCTTTGAGTGCATTATCTAGGAATGAACCTGGTAGAGCATCCCACACAAACGAATGCTCCACATGCGGGTTTCACATGCCACCAACTCCACATTCACAGGCAACTTCAGCGCCACAGCCGTTTTCAGATAGCCCTCAATGCAAAGGCTCTAGATGCATATATTGGTGTGAGAGCTAATTCAATCAAGGAAACACTGCATGTTGGTGAAGGGCATATTGAAGAAGGATCAGCCGAGTGGTTCTTGTGGGAGAACAACTCCATTTGGCTCACTAACTTCACACACCATCAGGCTTCCAAGCAGCTCTCAAGGAAACTCAGTTTTCACACTCTATGCTTAGTGCCCTTTGAGTGCATTATCTAGGAATGAACCTGGTAGAGCATCCCACACAAACGAATGCTCCACATGCGGGTTTCACATGCCACCAACTCCACATTCACAGGCAACTTCACCGCCACAGCCGTTTTCAGATAGCCCTCAATGCAAAGGCTCTAGATGCATATATTGGTGTGAGAGCTAATTCAATCAAGGAAACACTGCATGTTGGTGAAGGGCATATTGAAGAAGGATCAGCCGAGTGGTTCTTGTGGTAGAACAACTCCATTTGGCTCACTAACTTCACACACCATCAGGCTTCAAGCAGCTCTCAAGGAAACTCAGTTTTCACACTCTATGCTTAGTGCCCTTTGAGTGCATTATCTAGGAATGAACCTGGTAGAGCATCCCACACAAACGAATGCTCCACATGCGGGTTTCACATGCCACCAACTCCACATTGACAGGCAACTTCAGCGCCACAGCCGTTTTCAGATAGCCCTCAATGCAAAGGCTCTAGAAGCAAATATTGGTGTGAGAGCTAATTCAATCAAGGAAACACTGCATGTTGGTGAAGGGCATATTGAAGAAGGATCAGCCTGAGTGGTTCTTGTGGGAGAACAACTCCATTTGGCTCACTAACTTCACACACCATCAGGCTTCCAAGCAGCTCTCAAGGAAACTCAGTTTTCACACTCTATGCTTAGTGCCCTTTGAGTGCATTATCTAGGAATGAACCTGGTAGAGCATCCCACACAAACGAATGCTCCACATGCGGGTTTCACATGCCACCAACTCCAAATTCACAGGCTACTTCAGCGCCACAGCCGTTTTCAGATAGCCCTCAATGCAAAGGCTCTAGACGCAAATATTGGTGTGAGAGCTAATTCAATCAAGGAAACACTGCATGTTGGTGAAGGGCATATTGAAGAAGGATCAGCCGAGTGGTTCTTGTGGGAGAAAAAGTCCATTTGGCTCACTAACTTCACACACCATCAGGCTTCCAAGCAGCTCTCAAGGAAACTCAGTTTTCACACTCTATGCTTAGTGCCCTTTGAGTGCATTATCTAGAAATGAAGCTTGGTGAGCATCCCGCACAAACGAATGCTCCACATGCGGGTTTCACATGCAACCAACTCCACATTCTCAGGCAACTTCAGCGCCACAGCCGTTTTCAGATAGCCCTCAATGCAAAGGCTCTAGACGCAAATATTGGTGTGAGAGCTAATTCAATCAAGGAAACACTGCATGTTGGTGAAGGGCATATTGAAAAAGGATCAGCCGAGTGGTTCTTGTGGGAGAACAACTCCATTTGGCTCACTAACTTCACACACCATCAGGCTTCCAAGCAGCTCTCAAGGAAACTCAGTTTTCACACTCTATGCTTAGTGCCCTTTGAGTGCATTATCTAGGAATGAACCTGGTAGAGCATCCCACACAAACGAATGCTCCACATGCGGGTTTCACATGCCACCAACTCCACATTCACAGGCAACTTCAGCGCCACAGCCGTTTTCAGATAGCCCTCAATGCAAAGGCTCTAGACGCAAATATTGGTGTGAGAGCTAATTCAATCAAGGAAACACTGCATGTTGGTGAAGGGCATATTGAAGAAGGATCAGCCGAGTGGTTCTTGTGGGAGAACAACTCCATTTGGCTCACTAACTTCACACACCATCAGGCTTCCAAGCAGCTCTCAAGGAAACTCAGTTTTCACACTCAATGCTTAGTGCCCTTTGAGTGCATTATCTAGGAATGAACCTGGTAGAGCATCCCACACAAACGAATGCTCCACATGCGGGTTTCACATGCCACCAACTCCACATTCACAGGCAACTTCAGCGCCACAGCCGTTTTCAGATAGCCCTCAATGCAAAGGCTCTAGACGCAAATATTGGTGTGAGAGCTAATTCAATCAAGGAAACACTGCATGTTGGTGAAGGGCATATTGAAGAAGGATCAGCCGAGTGGTTCTTGTGGGAGAACAACTCCATTTGGCTCACTAACTTCACACACCATCAGGCTTCCAAGCAGCTCTCAAGGAAACTCAGTTTTCACACTCTATGCTTAGTGCCCTTTGAGTGCATTATCTAAGAATGAACCGCATGTGGAGCATGCCACACAAACGAATGCTCCACATGCGGGTTTCACATGCCACCAACTCCACATTCACAGGCAACTTCGGCGCCACAGCCGTTTTCAGATAGCCCTCAATGCAAAGGCTCTAGACGCAAATATTGGTGTGAGAGCTAATTCAATCAAGGAAACACTGCATGTTGGTGAAGGGCATATTGAAGAAGGATCAGCCGAGTGGTTCTTGTGGGAGAACAACTCCATTTGGCTCACTAACTTCACACACCATCAGGCTTCCAACCAGCTCTCAAGGAAACTCAGTTTTCACACTCTATGCTTTGTGCCCTTTGAGTGCCTAGGACTGAAATGAACCTGGTAGAGCATCCCACACAAACGAATGCTCCACATGCGGGTTTCAAATGCCACCAACTCCACATTCACAGGCAACTTCAGCGCCACAGCCGTTTTCAGATAGCCCTCAATGCAAAGGCTCTAGACACAAATATTGGTGTGAGAGCTAATTCAATCAAGGAAACACTGCATGTTGGTGAAGGGCATATTGAAGAAGGATCAGCCGAGTGGTTCTTGTGGGAGAACAACTCCATTTGGCTCACTAACTTCACACACCATCAGGCTTCCAACCAGCTCTCAAGGAAACTCAGTTTTCACACTCTATGCTTTGTGCCCTTTGAGTGCCTAGGACTGAAATGAACCTGGTAGAGCATCCCACACAAACGAATGCTCCACATGCGGGTTTCAAATGCCACCAACTCCACATTCACAGGCAACTTCAGCGCCACAGCCGTTTTCAGATAGCCCTCAATGCAAAGGCTCTAGACACAAATATTGGTGTGAGAGCTAATTCAATCAAGGAAACACTGCATGTTGGTGAAGGGCATATTGAAGAAGGATCAGCCGAGTGGTTCTTGTGGGAGAACAACTCCATTTGGCTCACTAACTTCACACACCATCAGGCTTCCAGGCAGCTCTCAAGGAAACTCAGTTTTCACACTCTATGCTTAGTGCCCTTTGAGTGCATTATCTAGGAATGAACCTGGTAGAGCATCCCACACAAACGAATGCTCCACATGCGGGTTTCACATGCCACCAACTCCACATTCACAGGCAACTTCAGCGCCACAGCCGTTTTCAGATAGCCCTCAATGCAAAGGCTCTAGACGCAAATATTGGTGTGAGAGCTAATTCAATCAAGGAAACACTGCATGTTGGTGAAGGGCATATTGAAGAAGGATCAGCCGAGTGGTTCTTGTGGGAGAACAACTCCATTTGGCTCACTAACTTCACACACCATCAGGCTTCCAAGCAGCTCTCAAGGAAACTCAGTTTTCACACTCTATGCTTAGTGCCCTTTGAGTGCATTATCTAGGAATGAACCTGGTAGAGCATAACACACAAACGAATGCTCCACATGCGGGTTTCACATGCCACCAACTCCACATTCACAGGCAACTTCAGCGCCACAGCCGTTTTCAGATAGCCCTCAATGCAAAGGCTCTAGACGCAAATATTGGTATGAGAGCTAATTCAATCAAGGAAACACTGCATGTTGGTGAAGGGCATATTGAAGAAGGATCAGCCGAGTGGTTCTTGTGGGAGAACAACTCCATTTGGCTCACTAACTTCACACACCATCAGGCTTCCAAGCAGCTCTCAAGGAAACTCAGTTTTCACACTCTATGCTTAGTGCCCTTTGAGTGCATTATCTAGGAATGAACCTGGTAGAGCATCCCACACAAACGAATGCTCCACATGCGGGTTTCACATGCCACCAACTCCACATTCACAGGCTACTTCAGCGCCACAGCCGTTTTCAGATAGCCCTCAATGCAAAGGCTCTAGACGCAAATATTGGTGTGAGAGCTAATTCAATCAAGGAAACACTGCATGTTGGTGAAGGGCATATTGAAGAAGGATCAGCCGAGTGGTTCTTGTGGGAGAAAAAGTCCATTTGGCTCACTAACTTCACACACCATCAGGCTTCCAAGCAGCTCTCAAGGAAACTCAGTTTTCACACTCTATGCTTAGTGCCCTTTGAGTGCCTAGGACTGAAATGAAGCTTGGTGAGCATCCCGCACAAACGAATGCTCCACATGCGGGTTTCACATGCCACCAACTCCACATTCTCAGGCAACTTCAGCGCCACAGCCATTTTCAGATAGCCCTCAATGCAAAGGCTCTAGACGCAAATATTGGTGTGAGAGCTAATTCAATCAAGGAAACACTGCATGTTGGTGAAGGGCATATTGAAGAAGGATCAGCCGAGTGGTTCTTGTGGGAGAACAACTCCATTTGGCTCACTAACTTCACACACCATCAGGCTTCCAAGCAGCTCTCAAGGAAACTCAGTTTTCACACTCAATGCTTAGTGCCCTTTGAGTGCATTATCTAGGAATGAACCTGGTAGAGCATCCCACACAAACGAATGCTCTACATGCGGGTTTCACATGCCACCAACTCCACATTCACAGACAACTTCAGCGCCACAGCCGTTTTCAGATAGCCCTCAATGCAAAGGCTCTAGACGCAAATATTGGTATGAGAGCTAATTCAATCAAGGAAACACTGCATGTTGGTGAAGGGCATATTGAAGAAGGATCAGCCAAGTGGTTCTTGTGGGAGAACAACTCCATTTGGCTCACTAACTTCACACACCATCAGGCTTCCAAGCAGCTCTCAAGGAAACTCAGTTTTCACACTCTATGCTTAGTGCCCTTTGAGTGCATTATCTAGGAATGAACCTGGTAGAGCATCCCACACAAACGAATGCTCCACATGCGGGTTTCACATGCCACCAACTCCACATTCACAGGCAACTTCAGCGCCACAGCCGTTTTCAGATAGCCCTCAATGCAAAGGCTCTAGACGCAAATATTGGTGTGAGAGCTAATTCAATCAAGGAAACACTGCATGTTGGTGAAGGGCATATTGAAGAAGGATCAGCCGAGTGGTTCTTGTGGGAGAACAACTCCATTTGGCTCACTAACTTCACACACCATCAGGCTTCCAAGCAGCTCTCAAGGAAACTCAGTTTTCACACTCAATGCTTAGTGCCCTTTGAGTGCATTATCTAGGAATGAACCTGGTAGAGCATCCCACACAAACGAATGCTCCACATGCGGGTTTCACATGCCACCAACTCCACATTCACAGGCAACTTCAGCGCCACAGCCGTTTTCAGATAGCCCTCAATGCAAAGGCTCTAGACGCAAATATTGGTGTGAGAGCTAATTCAATCAAGGAAACACTGCATGTTGGTGAAGGGCATATTGAAGAAGGATCAGCCGAGTGGTTCTTGTGGGAGAACAACTCCATTTGGCTCACTAACTTCACACACCATCAGGCTTCCAAGCAGCTCTCAAGGAAACTCAGTTTTCACACTCTATGCTTAGTGCCCTTTGAGTGCATTATCTAGGAATGAACCTGGTAGAGCATAACACACAAACGAATGCTCCACATGCGGGTTTCACATGCCACCAACTCCACATTCACAGGCAACTTCAGCGCCACAGCCGTTTTCAGATAGCCCTCAATGCAAAGGCTCTAGACGCAAATATTGGTGTGAGAGCTAATTCAATCAAGGAAACACTGCATGTTGGTGAAGGGCATATTGAAGAAGGATCAGCCGAGTGGTTCTTGTGGGAGAACAACTCCATTTGGCTCACTAACTTCACACACCATCAGGCTTCCAAGCAGCTCTCAAGGAAACTCAGTTTTCACACTCTATGCTTAGTGCCCTTTGAGTGCATTATCTAGGAATGAACCTGGTAGAGCATCCCACACAAACGAATGCTCCACATGCGGGTTTCACATGCCACCAACTCCACATTCACCGGCTACTTCAGCGCCACAGCCGTTTTCAGATAGCCCTCAATGCAAAGGCTCTAGACGCAAATATTGGTGTGAGAGCTAATTCAATCAAGGAAACACTGCATGTTGGTGAAGGGCATATTGAAGAAGGATCAGCCGAGTGTTTCTTGTGGGAGAACAACTCCATTTGGCTCACTAACTTCACACACCATCAGGCTTCCAAGCAGCTCTCAAGGAAACTCAGTTTTCACACTATATGCTTAGTGCCCTTTGAGTGCATTATCTAGGAATGAACCTGGTAGAGCATAACACACAAACGAATGCTCCACATGCGGGTTTCACATGCCACCAACTCCACATTCACAGGCAACTTCAGCGCCACAGCCGTTTTCAGATAGCCCTCAATGCAAAGGCTCTAGACGCAAATATTGGTATGAGAGCTAATTCAATCAAGGAAACACTGCATGTTGGTGAAGGGCATATTGAAGAAGGATCAGCCGAGTGGTTCTTGTGGGAGAACAACTCCATTTGGCTCACTAACTTCACACACCATCAGGCTTCCAAGCAGCTCTCAAGGAAACTCAGTTTTCACACTCTATGCTTAGTGCCCTTTGAGTGCATTATCTAGGAATGAACCTGGTAGAGCATAACACACAAACGAATGCTCCACATGCGGGTTTCACATGCCACCAACTCCACATTCACAGGCAACTTCAGCGCCACAGCCGTTTTCAGATAGCCCTCAATGCAAAGGCTCTAGACGCAAATATTGGTGTGAGAGCTAATTCAATCAAGGAAACACTGCATGTTGGTGAAGGGCATATTGAAGAAGGATCAGCCGAGTGGTTCTTGTGGGAGAAAAAGTCCATTTGGCTCACTAACTTCACACACCATCAGGCTTCCAAGCAGCTCTCAAGGAAACTCAGTTTTCACACTCTATGCTTAGTGCCCTTTGAGTGCCTAGGACTGAAATGAAGCTTGGTGAGCATCCCGCACAAACGAATGCTCCACATGCGGGTTTCACATGCCACCAACTCCACATTCTCAGGCAACTTCAGCGCCACAGCCATTTTCAGATAGCCCTCAATGCAAAGGCTCTAGACGCAAATATTGGTGTGAGAGCTAATTCAATCAAGGAAACACTGCATGTTGGTGAAGGGCATATTGAAGAAGGATCAGCCGAGTGGTTCTTTTGGGAGAACAACTCCATTTGGCTCACTAACTTCACACACCATCAGGCTTCCAAGCAGCTCTCAAGGAAACTCAGTTTTCACACTCAATGCTTAGTGCCCTTTGAGTGCATTATCTAGGAATGAACCTGGTAGAGCATCCCACACAAACGAATGCTCTACATGCGGGTTTCACATGCCACCAACTCCACATTCACAGACAACTTCAGCGCCACAGCCGTTTTCAGATAGCCCTCAATGCAAAGGCTCTAGACGCAAATATTGGTATGAGAGCTAATTCAATCAAGGAAACACTGCATGTTGGTGAAGGGCATATTGAAGAAGGATCAGCCAAGTGGTTCTTGTGGGAGAACAACTCCATTTGGCTCACTAACTTCACACACCATCAGGCTTCCAAGCAGCTCTCAAGGAAACTCAGTTTTCACACTCTATGCTTAGTGCCCTTTGAGTGCATTATCTAGGAATGAACCTGGTAGAGCA